>NC_051157.2:156645186-156813764 GCF_013339745.2 Dermacentor silvarum | reverse complement strand
TTCTAAAAACGTCGGATGAACGGGAGAAAGAAAGACTGAGCTGCTCAGTTTGTGGGTCCACAGGCAGCTAATAATGGAACAACTGTGGAAGCGATGGCTTCGTGAATATCTACGGACAATTCGAAGCGTTCACTTGACGAAAGCATCAAAGCTTATAGCATCATTAAAGGTGTTCTTGCGACTATTCACGAAGACCAAGCTCCCAGAATGTTCTGGAAGACTGGTGTAGTAAGTGACTGCATCCAAAGTAAAGATGGCAACGTCCGTGCATGTAAGTTAAAATACCCAGTGGCTCACAGATGATCCGACCTGTGCAGAAATTGCACCCTTTAGAACTCGCCACCATCAGGCCCCGGAGTATGTTAAATATTAGCGGAAGAGGACGACTACGGCGACTAGCGCGCTCAGCGCGAGCGGCTCGCTCGAGATCTGGCGCTTCTGGACTGATTCGAACGGCCAGTATGGACGCGTTGTTACTGTCCTTCGGGCAATAAACATCCCTTCCCGCCTTAATACTGCGAAGACTCCTTTGTTTTACACCCCCCCCCCCCCCGAAACTCAACCAGATGGCTCACAAGAGCACGCCAGAAACTGGCCCTCCGCGACGCCACCCTTGAGGGTACAAACTAACTCCAAGAGAACAGGTATACCCCCTCTACATACAACGAGCTCACAACACATTTCTATCTTAGCCGAAGAGAATGTACCACTTCCCCACCCACATTAAAAAGGCCACAGGCACTCACTTTAAGACTACTACAAACAAACACTTATCCCACACCAAGAAGACTACATTTCTACATGGCAGACGAATATCCTAACACACAATGTGCAAACTGCAATGCACCACTTGACTTAGAACATATGCTCTGGTCGTACAACCGAACCAACGAAAATATAGCCAAGGATCGGGATACGCTAAAGGCAGCGATTCGCGGCCCGGACCTGACCGAGCAACTATGGGCCATCCAGCAAGCCCACGATGCGGCCAAAAGGCTCCGCTGTCGGTCCCAACGTGGGAGCAGCCCACTTTGTGAGGAAACTCACAACTTGCTAATAAATGTTTTCCTTCTTTCCTTCTCCGACCACACCGAAGAGGAGCAACTGACAACGTGTCCTAACGCGCTGGTGGAGCGCGCATTAGGATACAAACTATGAATGGCTCATACCGCCTTAAGCAATGACTCATACCCCCGTAAACGTGGCCTCCCCGTTACGATGACAGAAACGTGAAATTCTAAGCTGGAATGATCAGCAGCGGAGCCAGCTTTGGAAGAAGACGACGAACGCGTGAGCATTGGCCCGAGCGCGTACGCGCGGTTGCGCGCCAACGAGCCAGCTGTAGAAGAGGACGACGACGCTCGAGCCATTGCTGATTATGATATTTATTTGTCATAATAACACCTGCCAGTTAATTGGCCCTTGCCTGAACTAAACTCATGTTCCTCTACCATATCTATCCTATATAACTGTTAACTCGAACCATTCCCTCCTTTTAGATGGGTTTTTATTATTCTCACAGTTCGAAGACACCTCAACTTCCGGTTGCCTGAGGCTGACTTCCGGTGTGCTCCTTCAGAAACATTATGTCACTAGCTGCTAGCGCCATAAAACTTGTACAGAGCTGTGCGCCAACATCGTATCAGGGTGTATCGTAATCGACGGTGAATTTTTCTACAAGCAAAGGACTGCGAAAAGACCTAATTACAACTAATTGCAGGAGTTGAGCCTGTGCAGCTGACCAAATCGAAACGAGCTCGATTGCCTGCAAGAAATTAATGCTCATTGTCGATGCGCGCGTCTGTGGCATAATTATTTAATTATCGGGTTGCTGTGCTATAGATCATGTGTTCAAATCCTGCGTTGGACATTTATTACCTTAATAACTGTTGAATTACTAACAACGTAGTATTTTGCTAAAATTTATGAGTTTTTAAAGTCACGAAGCCGTTGCGAACGAGGACGAAGTTTGAGCAAGCACATGTGCGTTGATTAGGTAAATTCAAGTTGAAAATGGACCAAAATTGTGCTGATGCCTACTACTGCGTCTAGCTTTTGTTAAATTAGAAACGAGAAATGTTGCAAATGGTAAGCGCGTCTACAAGGGCCACACATCGTGACGTATGAAGCACACAATGTAAATAATTTCACAACGCCCTGGTGCACCTTACTTGCTATCCTGAAAATATAAGGAAAACTTGCGTGATGTCGTTCAAAGCACATTCATCAAACCTACGAACTTTGCGCCAACACAAACTCTCGCTCAAGAACATATAAAAACAGACATTCTGATATGCACCAAAAATCCCGGATTTGTGGGTCATATTTATTTCCGCGGTCAAGGGCGTCAAAAAATTCTGTGGAAGCACATCTGTATTATAGAACAAGATACGACTAAGCGTAGAACCATACAAACATCTGTGAAGACATGCTTGATGTCCTTAAAATGTCTGATATAATTTTTAGTAAAGAGCACTACTAGTACGAAGTTTTAACAAATTCTCTCGCAAAAACGCCGTGACATATAGTGTTGTCAGTGCCGACAGCACACGTGCGTAAATGCACATTGTTCAATCTCCCAGTGCGTACCTGCAAAAGTACAAAATCATTTTTTCAGGATCAATAAGTGTGCACAACAACCCGAGTGGTTGAATGCGCAGGCACTTAATCATTAGCGTTTTTTTTTTCAGCGATGTGATTCTCTTTAGGTACTAATGTGTTTCTGTGGGTCTTCACAGGTTGCGGTGTTTATATATGCATTCGCCCGTACCCTATATTTATCTGTTCGTGGGCGTCACAGCCACATATCCTGGACCAAAATATTCACAATATGAAGAGATCTACACTTATCAAGATCCGCGCAAGGTATCTTCCTCAGCGAAAGTGTCCTCTTTCTTTTTTTATCGTGTATTACACCTTCTTTGACTGTATGATGGTATTGGTATTAACGGTATTGGTGTAACTGGCAGTATTGTGAAAAAAATGATGTTAGCTATCGGACTACTCAATTTATACTTTAGACGCTGTTACAAAATGCGAGAACCCCTTGGCGCAGCCACTTTTGCCGCCTCTGCCACCAAGACATCCGCCGCTGCGTACGCGGCCATGGGGAGCAAACGTCTCCTTTAATGTTGAACAGATTTTGAAGGGCACCGTAACATGGATAATATTTTACAGAAAACGTACACGAAGCGCTGTCTTGTCTGCTTTTTTTTCTAACATTTTTCCTGTGCTTCGATGCGCTTCAACATCTGTTCAACAAGAACTTTAACCCACTAGCCCTACTGGCCACGATGTTGTCGCCCGACGGGTTCTTCACGTGACCCCCGACGAGCACCGAAGGAGATAGTAGCAGTTTAGTATCGCGAGCGGGCATAGGTTTGATAGGAATCTGGAAGGTGTGGACGTGCATCGGGAGTCAGTCAAATTAGTGGTTGGCATGCAAGTTATCGAAACCGGAGTCCTCGCAAATAGACCGACAAGTGGTGCAATTCCACCAGCCAGCCACGATGAGCCAGCCGCATGTTCGGATCAGAATCGCAACGTCAACTCCGCAGATAAGTTACGTGTTCCAACTACTGTCACACTTTTTGTAGGATTATCTTTTCTTAGTCGCGTTTATACTTTAGGCAATAATCACGTGTTATTAGGGAAGGAGCCTCGAGGGACACTCTTGTTTCTTGCGCAGTACTTCCGGTTCCCCTCCTGAGACGACCGGGGACGAAATTCAAAATAAATAAGAAAAACAATAGCACAGAACAAAATTCATGGGTTTCGTTATAGATATGATATCAGAGCATAAGTTTAGTTACAAGTTGAGTTACTAAAGTGTCTGGAATAATTATAATTAATTAGAAATCACTAAAGCATAGAATCGCACACACCAAAGCAAAGAATCGTAGATTTTAGAGACTCGCCACGTGAGCACGACTTTGGAGAAAGCCCTGGAAACCCGGAAGTAGAAAGCGGTAGTAATGACGTCATTAATCACGTCACACACAAGAATGTAGTATGATATTGTTATAGAAGGGTGAAAGAATAGAAAAGAAGACGACGACCGCGAGACGCTGGCTCCTGCGTGTTGTTGGTCTGCCACCTTGACCAAATTAACTCTGCTTGTATGTATATTGCAATTACATTCTGTCTATACTGGCAACATCCAATTAACATATCGATGGGAGGCGCTGGGTACCATGGCTGGAAACAGAGCTCCGCAGTGGAGGTCGCATCACCGTCCCCACCATGACTGCGGTGAGCGCGCGGGATCAACGTCGTTGCCGCCTCCAACGTCACCGTCGCCAGCTACGGCGCTACCTCCATCGGTTGTGGTTGTGTAACCCAAGGATGCCGGAACTTTCTGTGGGACCGATGGCGCCGACGTTGAAGAGTGGCTGGCCATGTACGAACGCGTGAGTGGAGTCAACAGATGAGACCCTACGCTTATGTTAGCTAACGTGTTGTTGTACCTAAGAGGCACGGCAAAGGCGTGGTAAGAAAACCACGAAGAGGAGCTAACCAGCTGGGAACAGTGCAAAGAGAAGCTAAAATAGTTGTTTGGCAAACTAGCCGGCCGTAACATTTCCGCAAAGCAGGAACTGGCATGCCGTGCCCAATCCCCCACGGAGTCCTATTTTCTCGTGGATCCAGGGCGTGCTGGCGCTTTGTCGTAAAGCCGACCACAACATGACAGAAGCTGAGAAGGTCGGGCACGTGCTGACGGGAATTGCTGACTCTCTATAGTTGGTCCTATCATCAAAGAGTAGCGACAATTCAAGCTGGCCAGAAGCCGACGCGTACTGCAAATATTCGCCAGACTTCCCAATACTACCACAACTTCCACGTGTGACAATCAGCCCCCACAGCAGCATGCGTCGCCATCAGAGGACGCGGTGCGAATCGTTCGACGGGAACTGGAAGCGATGGCGCCCGCAGCTTTCTGTTCGCGTAGCCCCTCGTAAAAGCCATCGTTCACCAGGAACTTGAAAACATTGGTCTACATTCTGTCTGTGCTGTCGCCAACCCCAAAGTCAACGAATGCCCTTCTACTATTTTCGCTCGACCCCGACGCTTCTCTGTGCGTTATCGCAGTCCGACTGAGTGGATAACTGCGGACGACCAGCCGATATGTTTCACTTGTCGCCGCGTTGGTCATGTGGGGCGATACCGTCGCAACTCGTGTTCCTCAACACCTCGCACGCCGACCAACCTGAGCCATTTTGATGGAAATGCCTGCCGTGTTTCGCCCGTAGTGTTTCGCCCGCCAGCGAGTCTAACGGCGCCGAAAACTCTGCCACGTGGTACAGTCGCTCACCATCGCCGTGTGGGCACTAGTCTCGTCCACCGCAAACACGTCGCCCATCTTCCCGTTCGCCACAGCCAAGTCACCTTTCGTCCCCTGTGGCTTTCGGCCGCACCCTTTCGGGAAAACTAAGAAATGCAGCCCTCGGAGGTGGTGCTGCATTGACTACTACTACACCAAATCCTCTGTCTGGGCCCCCAACGGCGTACCTGTCCAAGCACTCGTCGACACTGTAGCCCACGTTTTGGTGAGGAGCGCTAGCCTACGTAGACGTTTAAAGAATGTCCTCACCCCAGCAGCTGCACAAATGCTTCGTGTGGTCGATGGACGTGTGCTGGTAGTTCTTGGAATGCGTACTGCGCGTTTAAGCATAGCTGGCCACCCTAAATGTGTTATCTTTGCTGCAATCGACAACTGTCCCACGACGTTTTCATTGGGTTCGACTTTTAGATGCGAAAGCATCTTATGCTTGGGGCAGTGTCCGTTCTGCGGCGCCCGCACCCATACTGCGCATGCGCAACTCTCCCTCATTCTCCTCTCCTACGCAGGTACGTGTGTGCTCTCCTCCTCCCCTCTCCCCCTCTCTGCCACAAGTGCGGCGTAACAAATCATTGCATATAACTCTCTCACTCTCTCCCTCTCACTCTAAGGGTACGCCGGTAGGCGGCGCAAGTGTCGCGGCGCAGTATAAAGCGCGTGTTCGCTGTGCTTCGGTCATTCTCTCTCTGTGCAACGATGTGCGAAACGCCATTAACAACGTTAACGTCTGCGCTAGTTTCCGCGGCAGCGCCACCGCCGCGGAACAGAGGAAAGCTCGGGAAGCCGAACGTAAACGTCAGCGTCGGCAAGCGGACCCCGAACTTCGGGCCAGGGAAGCCGAACGTAAACGTCAACATCGGCAGGAAACTTCTACGGAAGCAACACGAGCTCGGCACGCCGAAGTGGAACGTCAGCGTTATCAAGCCGACCCCGACACTCCGGGCTCGAAAGGTCGAAGCGCAACGGCAGCGTCGGCCGGCAGCTCCCCATCCCGAAGCGACGAGGCAACGCGAGTCTGCGGCCAGAGCAGCACCACGTTCGAGGCCATTACAACGCCCGGGCTTCGACGGTGCTGACGCCCGGTTCAAGCGCGACTTCCTCGATCGGAACTTCAGGCACAGCTGCAACGTGTGCGACCGGCTTTGGTTCGACAATAACCTAAGCAAGGTCGGGAGCGTCCAGAACGAACGTCAGCGTAACGCGGCCGTCGCACCCCGTACAAACGTCTCCTCTCTTCTCAATACATTCTCTCACTCTAACTTTCATTGGGTTTGCTGCCAAGTGAAACGAAACGGAAACTCGATGCGCACCCCACGCGATGCTTTCGCATCCCGTAGGGTGAGATGATGCGATTTTTTATCCAACCCTTCTGGTCTCATCGACTGCACAACCGGCGTCCTTCAGTTGGAAGTGCCTCAACTCGCCGATGCCCCGAGCACGCCCCACCGCGCCTGTGCTCGCTTCAAGGCGTGCATCTGTCGCCCGAGGAAGTCACTTACGACGCTTTGACGGCACAGCCACAGGTTCCTGATGGCGAATATGTGCTTCGCTCCATCGTCGATGTGCATTTGAACCGGAACGTTGCTGTTCCGCGTACGCTGGTCACGGTTACCAATAACGACGTCGCTCTTTAGCTTCTGAATTTGAGCCTGTTCCCCCAAGTGCTTCCGGCCGGCATGTTCTCGGCCAGCGTTTTAGTACTTCCGAATTCTTCCGAGAGTCTGAATGCTGAGAGTGGTTTATTAGCGCCAATTGCAGTTCACAGCTCTGGTTCCTTCACGGATGACTTCGCGAAAATGAGTGCACCTGACCTCACCTCTGCTCAGACCAAGGACATAGGTCTTCTGCTCGAATCGTACAGTGACATCGTTGATTTTGGCGACAGGCCTTTAGGCCAAAACATCGGTTGTGCGTCACCGTATAAACACTGGAGACATGAATACTATTCGTCGGTGCCCCTACCGTGTATCGCATGCTGAACGTAGAGTCATCCAATCAGAAGTGGACAAAATGCTCTGCAATGGGGTCATCGAACCATCAACCATTCCTTGGGCTTCGCCTGTCGTCCTTGTGAAGAGAAAGGATGGTACCTGGCGTTTTTCCGTCGACTTTCGCCACTTAAAAAAGATCACGCGAAAAGGCGTCTACCCACTACTACCATGCATCGATGACACCTTGGACTGGTTGCACGGAGCTAAATAATTCTTGTCCATTGATCTTCGGTCCAACTACTGGCAGATGTCTGTTGTTGAAATGGACCGCGAGAAGACTACGTTCATAACACCTGATGATTTGTATCAGTTCAAAGTAATGCCCTTTAGCATTACTCATTGTACAACATCATAATCACCTGCCACCTACCTCTCCCTGTATTTCCCACTTTCCCTTACCCCAGCGAGGAGTAGCAGGCTAAAGACACGCTCTTCAGGCTGACCTCTCCTCTCTTCTCTTTATTAAAATTTACTCCTCCTCCTCCTGCGACTTTTGAACAAATGTTGGACTCTCTCCTAAGAGGCTACAAATGGACCACCTGTCTTTCTTATCGTGACGACGTTATTGTTTTTTTCTTCCACGTTCAGCAGCCACTTCAGCCAACGCGCTGCAATTCTTGCGGTCTTCTGAAAAGCCGGACTTCAAATGGCCTGCACGAAATGTCAATTCCGGCGCCGTCAGATTACCGTGTTGGGACATCTCGTTAACGCAACCGGTGTACAACCAGATCTGGATAAAGTTGGCGCCGTTCGCAGTTTCCCTGTGCCTCGTTCTGCTTCTGACGTGCACTGCTTCGTCGGCCTGTGTTCTTAGTTTCGCTGTTTCGTCAAAAACTTCGCCGACGTTTCTCGGCCTTTGAAAGATCTTCTAAAGAAGAACACACCATTCTCGTGGTGCTCGGAGCAGGCTCACTCGTTCGCCGTTCGCATCGGATTTCTGACCACCCCTTCTATCCTTGCCCACTTTGATCCATCTGCACCGACGGAAGTCCACACTGACGCAAGCGGCCACGTCATCGGCGCTGTTCTCGCCCAGCAGCAGAATGGTACCGAGTGCGTGATAGCCTACGCCAGCCGCCTGCTGTCCCCTTCTGACACAAATTCAACCACCACCGAGCGGGAGTTCCGGCCATATTTGTACGGCCGTACGTTTTTGGTTGTTACAGACCACCATGCCCTCTGGTGGCTGTCTTCCCTCCATGACCCGACAGGACGGCTTGGTCACTGGGCTTTGCGGCTCAATGAATTTTCATTTATTCTTATCTAGAAGTCTGGACGTCTGCACAAGGACGCTGACTGCCTCTCTCGTCACCCCATGGATCCTCCTAATCCTTTTGCGCATGACCTGGAGACCTGCGCATGGCTTTCACTGACATGAACGACATGCGCGCTAAACAACAACGCGACGAATCCTTGCAACCCATCATCACAAGAGTGCAATCTGGCAGCACCGACGGCACATGCCATATGTTCGTGATGTACGACGGCATCCTCTACCACCGCAGTATCAACCCTGAGGGCCCTGAGTTTCTCCGTGTTTTTCTCGGTCATCTGCGATCCGTCGTTCTCGAACTTCACGACGAAGCGACGGCGGGACGCCTTGGCGTTTGGCGCACATACGACCGCGTACGACACCAGTTGTTCTGGCCGTGTCTCTGCCGCTCTGTGCGTCGTTTTGTCGTATTTTGAGAATTGTGTCAGCGCCGGAACAAACTGCTCCTGCCAGCTGTCAGACGACTTCATCCAATTGAAATTCCCTCTGAACTTTTCTATCGCGTAGGCCTTGACCTGCTTGGCCATTTGCCGACGACGACTAGAGGGAATAAGTGGATCGCCGTCCCTACCGATTACGCGACATGCTACGCGATAACAAAGGTATTGCCCACTAGTTGCGCAATTGGCTTCGTAGATTTTCACCTCAACGACGTCATCCTGCCTTAGCAGAAGCAAAGCCGAATAAAGCGCCAGGACTAGATCAAATTACGGCAACACAGCTTCGTAACCTTACAGAAGCCGATCATGCATACTTACTTCAGCAAATGAACAATGTATGGGACACGGGCAGCTTGCCAGAAGAATGGAAAACAGCCACCATCATTTTCATTCCGAAGCCTGGCAAGCCCCAACTCACACCCACCGCGGTGGCTTAGTCAGCTAAGGCGTTGCGCTGCTGAGCACGAGATCGCGGGATCGAATCCCGGCCGCGGCGGCCGCATTTCGATTGAGGCGAAATGCAAAAACGCCTGTGTGCTTGCGTTGTAGTTTACATTAAAGAACCCCAGGTGGTCAAAATTAATCCGGAGCCCTCCACTACGGCGTTCGTCATAATCACAGCTGGTTTTGGCACGTAAAACCCCAGAAAGAAAAGAAAGAAGAAGCCCCAAGTCATAGCGAATCTGCGTACAATATCGCCAACATCATGCGCCGGTAAGCTGACGAAGCGTATCGTGCTTAACAGACTTCTTAGTCACCTTGAGAAAAGCCAACACCTACCCCATAATTTGATTGGATACAGGCATCACTTATCTACTCAAGACGTTCTGCTGCAGCTCCACGAAGAAATCACGAAGGAAACAAGCAGCGCTAAACGTAAAGCCATTCTTGCTATCGATCCCAAGAAAGCTTTTGATTATGTTAACCACGATGCTATGCTGCAAGACCTCGAAGTTACTGACTGCGGGACAGAGCTTTATAGTTATATTAGGGACTTCCGATGGAGTCGCACCTACACGCTACGAGTAGGTGACACTAGAGCACTGCACGGGCCTGTTTTTTCAGCCCGGGCCCGTTATTACGTTGGGCTGCCCGACCAAAAGTTTCATGGCGAGGCCCGGGCCCGGAAATAATCTACGTTACCCGCCCGGCCCGGCCCGCCACCCCTTTACCTTAGGCGCGAGCCTGGCCCGATCCCGGCTCGAAAACGGCCCGAACCCGGCCCGAGACCGAAAAATATATGTTTTCAGAGTCGAGATGCGCTAGGGTAACTCGCTGCACGCTACATGCACACCACCAGAAAGTCCGAGTCCGGCCCGTGCTCGCGTCAGAAAACCCGAGGCCGGCCAGGGCCCGCGTCAAAAAGCACATGCCGTACCCGATCCTGGCCCGAGCCCGCGAAAAAACTGCCCTACCCGGGCGCCAGGCCGGGCTTGGGCTTTCGGGTAAGCCCAAGCCCATGCAGTGCTCTAGGCGACACCACCTGACAACAGTATTCCCATCCGCAGAGAGGTATCCCGCAGGGTTCAGTGATCTCGCCCACACTCTTTAATTTTGCCAAGTGCGTGATCCACAGAGCGCTGCAAGACATCCCCGACATCAAATATGCGATCTATGCAGATGACATTACCATCTGGATCAAGAGGAGCTCGCCAGGACACATCCAGGAAACTCTCCAACAGGCAATGAACAGGGTGGATGAGGCTGCTCAGACCATTCGCCTGATATGTGCGCCGGAAAAATCTCAGTTGCTACTGGTTCACCACAAAAGATGGCAGCCACCCAACATACAAGTTCTAAACGACGGCAAGTCGATTTTTCAACCGAACTGCAATAATATACTCGGTCTCCACATCCAGAAAGATGGAGGTCCGGCTGCGACGGTGCAGCCCCTGCTCAGGCAAGGAGGTGCTGCACATGAGGCGTAGGGTCTCCAACCGAACCAATGGAGTGAAGGAGGCTGATATGCTGCAACTACGAAACGCACTAATTATGTCGCGCCTACGGTACCATCTGCCCTATACCAATCTCCGCCAACAAGATATCAATCGGCTTGATGCTCTCATCCGAAAGGCGACAAAGCTGGCCATCGGCATACCGTTTAGTGCCAGCACTAAGCTCCTCTTTGACATGGGTTCCCATAACACGGGGGCGGAACTAATCAGGATTCATCGCCGTCACCAAGAACTCCGTTTGCAGCACACAAGTCAAGGCAGGCACATTCTCCATAGCATCGGTCATCATCGACGAGCTTCGCATACTGTGGACACGCGCCCAATACCACCAAAACAACGTGAATTCCTTACCATAGCTTCACTGCCTCGCCACATGAATCCCGAACGAGACAAGGAGAGGCGACGCCAGAGAATTACCTACTTCAAGAAGTATACGGCAAGACAAACTGACGGCATCTACTTCTACGCTGATGGTAGCGTTGGGGCACATGGCTCCGCTATAGCAGTCGTGAATAATAACCTCCAAACTATACAGACGGCGGTACTCCCAGAGACAGATTCGACCTTAGCGGAGTTGACGGCCATCACTATCGTGATCAAACATATGCCCCCTAGCAACTCAGCCTACCCACGAATCATATTTACCGATTTCATGGCTGCTTGCAGAAAATTGTTGCACAACGATGTCCCGGCGCATATTTCCACACTTATGCAAGAGCACCTACAGGGGCCTTTAGAAATCATCTGGATACCTGGTCATGACGGGATGCCAGGAAATGAAAGAGCTAATCAGCTTGCCTGCGAGACTCTAAACCAGGCGCCCGACATTCCGCAACTAGCCCAGAGGACAAGGTGAGCTCCTCTGCTTCTGCGGCCTTATCAAGAGGCAAGGCGAAAATTTCCTAAGCTGAGCAAAGAGCTCACCCGTGATCAGGGTCTACTCATTCGTCAGGCCCATAGTGAAACACTCCCCACGCCAGCGCAAATGCACCTCCTCCGCGAGCTCTTACCTGAGGATCCCCCACCGTCGCGACACTGTGGCGAGCACCCGAACACATCCCATGTCCTCTGGTCCTGTGGACCACCCCCACCTCGCCTGCCTGCCCCTACAAATCTTTCCCTTAACCCCCATGCCAGGTGCCTGACCGAAGCCACCAGCACCGACGATCAACGGTACCTTGCGGCGTTTATTGGTGCTGCACTGAAGAATGCCGCAAGCGAGGCTCTGGATTGAGGGCTTTTTCACCACACCACCCAATATGAAAATAAAGGTTTTTTTTTCTCTCTCTCTCCCTCCACCAAGGCGCACCTCGACAGCTACTTACAGACTGCGACCGCTCGTCCTTGCCTCGAGTTGTCTACGACCTCTTCCGCTATTGTGCCACAGAGCATAAGCCACCCTACCACCCACAAACGAACGGTCTAACGGAACGTCTCAACTGAACACTCACAGAGATGCTGTCGATGTACGTGTGCAACAATCACCGCGACTGGGACGCCACGCTGGCCTACGTGACGTTCGCGTATAGCTCGTCCCGACGTGCCACCGCAGGATATTCGCCCCTTTATCTCTTATATGTACCGCCACCCCACATTGCCATGACACCATCCTACCTTCTGTGCCACGTGTTCCAATTGAGTACGCTCGTGAAGTTACCGATCGCGTCCACGTGGCTCGTGAAGTCGCCCGATCTCGTATATTGGCATCGCAGGATATACAAAAAGAGCGACACGATCGACGCCATCGCGGTGTGATGTTCACCCCAGGCGCTTGGGTGCTCCTTCGGTCACCATGTCGTGTCAGCCTCTCCCAGAAGCGTCTCGCTCGCTACACAGGGTCCTATGAAGTCCTACGTCAACGACGTCAATTACGACATCTCGCCGTTACCGTTTCATCCGTCCTCAAGTCCGACGCCTGTTGGCATCGTGCACGTTTCGCGGTTGAAGTCATCGCTCGCAGTGCTTCGCTTGACATGCGCAGAGACGGCGCTTCAGCTGCCGGGGGTCCTGTTACGAAAGTATTGACCCTTTTCGCGGCGATCCCGTGGGCGCTGCCATGTTTTATCACGTGGTGACGCGTCCATTGCTTGCCTCAACTGCCTCCGTTGCCTCCTTGTTTACAATGGAAGTGTATGACGCCGGCGCGGCTTAGCAAACCTCTGTTTTCGGAGATATCGTAGACGGTGACTAGGTGGACGACACGAAGCTTTGATCACCGCTTCAGAGAACATGCAAAAGCGCTTTCGGAGCTGATTAAGCTATGTCCAAACGGCGCAAGCAGCGTATATGGTGCTTGTTCTAAAAGCGGGGCTAAATATGTATTCCAAGCTATCCAAGCTTTCCGATTATGAATTCAGTCAGGATTAGAGTGTTTTGTTCTTTATTCGGCAAATATTTTGAAGCAGTGGCTTGTCAGTTTCTGACTCAGTCAAGTTCCTCGGTGCGGCCACTATCTGATTATTTTCTGCCTAATCACTCGCGGGTGTGCTCAGTTCCGATAGATTTGTTCTTGCGGCGCACAAAGCTTGAAACGTAGCTGTTTTGTACATTGTAATACCTTGTAGCAAATATATATTACAGCTAGTAACTCACTTGCTCTTGTGGACCGTCACGAAACATTCAGCTTCGACCATTCGTGCGCGATAGGTGTAGTCCGTCATTTATTGTGCGTATACAGTACGAATATATTCAAGTGTGCGCCCGGTCACTTATTCTTGATACGTCGGCGATAAAGTGGGCGTATGTTTTCCTGCCTTTTGGGACAGATGTGTATAGATAACGTGCGTGAAACTCACTACTACAGGAAGCGGCGCTACTCCCTTTGCCATTAATTGTTTAACGAGTGGCACTCACTCTTGCCGACGTTCTGGGGATGAAGCCCTTTCTTTGAAGGTTAGCGATACAAGGCTGGCGGATGAGCAAATTTCTGTATCCTCGAGGAAAGCCGTACATCACTAAGTGCCGGTAACACGTTCGGACAGCTGCAGGAGCGGTCCGCGAACTTGGCCACACAGATTCATTCTATTCCTTAACATGCCAGTCACTATTTTTGCAGCCAACTACTGCACACGTCTTCAATCCACATGATCCAATCTAGCATGATTGGAGCACAGTGTGTTAGCGAAAACTCGGTTGCATTTCCGACAGCTGATCGCACAGAAGCAAGGTAAAAGGGGTAATGGTTTGGTATTCGTGCACGGTCGCTGAGGAGATATATGGCACGCCGCCGTGAGCGCCATCTCGTTTCTTTAAAACAAACTGCTCCGCGAAAAGGGTCAATAAAAGAAAAGAAAATAGGAAGATCGCGAGACGCTGGCTGCTCCGTGTTGTTGCTGGTTAGCCATCTTGACCACAAAAACTCTTCTTCGAGTAGACCAGCTCATGAACTAGAATTGTGCTATCTGCCACAGGCAACCTTTAATTATTTTTGAAAGTGTTCGCTGAAACACCCCGTATATTGTAAATACAATCTGTCTATACTCCCAACATCCCCGTAACAATACTTAACCGGCTAAATAATGAAAAACACTTGCCTGGCATAGGCTGAACATCTACCTAGCAGAGCGAATGTGACGTCACTTCTTCCTCTCTCGCTTCTCTCCTGGCACGCACCTGTTCACTCGCTTGCTCGCAACAGCGGCGTGCGCGTGCTCGTTACATGCTCTCATATTAGCACCGGAGAGAGCGCGTAAGGTGCGCTCCGTGCGCCCCTCGCTAGGGGGCTACGCAGCGCGCGATGCGATTCCTCCTCGCCCTCCCTCACTCCTCGCCCGCGCATCGTGCCAGGGGAAAGACGTTCGTTCTCTTGCTCCTCCGAGTTCGGTTCGTGCGTTGCTTTCACGATGGAGGTAGTCGTCGAAGAAGCCACCGGGAAAAGCGCAGCCTAACCACAAGAAGACCTACAGACGATGGTTCTCCATGTCCGTGACGTTCTTTCAAAACGTACATACACAGTTACCCTAAAGAACACCAACGCCGAGATGCGAGTGCCACTAAGAAACACCTAAGGAAAAGACTCGGGTGGCCAACCGTTTTATGTTTTTTATATCCTTTGAGTATATTAGCATTTCTCGTGGTCGTCGCCGCGTCTCTCTCTATATTTTTTTTATTTGTCGCGTCTCTGGCTTATTTTCTTAACCATTGTAAATTCTCACGGTGTGGTGCTTTGTTGTACGCGTCGCGAGACAGTTTTCAGGTTGTTTACATCACTTCTTCAGCTAAACCTCGCACGTGTGTGTCCAGTTCGCTTATATCCCCACATGTACTTACTTATCCTTTTCTCGGTGATCCATATAAAAGTCGACGCCCTTAGCCCGCAGAGCAGATTTCGATGATCACGACTGTGGAGGCCGCTGTCGTTTTGCTTCGAGTATCACTTGCGTGTATGTGTGCAGGTTCGCCCATAAAAAAAGCTAGCTTCGTTATTCACAGTTTTGCTACTGTGTTTTTCACCATCACTATGGCGTGACATCTGGTGAAGGTGCGGGACATTCAGGTACCGGACACCCGCGCGAAGTCGCGATCCAAGCCCAAACCGCGAAGACCAACACCCACGTTGCCAAGGACCAGCGAGCTAGCCGGAGGCTGCAAGGGTTGCTACTGGAGTACGGACTTCTTCCCGAGAAGACCATTGAATCTTCAACATTTCAAAAACCAACACACTCCCACCTGTACCTTCGTATGATTTCGAATTAATGGATCCGATGTGTATAGACTGGTTTTGCATTTGAATTTGATTGCAGCAAACACCAGCGAAGGCAATGCTGCGAGTTACCAGAGGGAAAAAAAAGCTGCTTAGGACAGCTTGAGAAGACCTGGCCACTGCAACAATAAGCAGCCCACGGATGATTGGTGAAGAGCGCAACGCAATACGAAAACACGCAATACCATGCAACAACAAACTTTCATCCTGCAGATTCTAGAAATTAGACATGTGTTTAAATAAGCGAGAAAAAAAGGTAAAAAAATGACGGCCCTCCCGTAATCGCGAGTAGATGTAAGCATAAAATGACTGCCATATGGCGCCTCTTGCTGCCTGCAATACCGCCGCCTTCAACCGCATTTCTTCTTCCAACAGTGCGGCGCGCTCAGTGTCTGTCGTTATGTTTTCTTCTGGTCGCGGACCGCTCACGACTTATGAACTGCTGGCGTTCAAAAGAGCACAGGCAACCTCTCTGTCTGCCTTTTGAACGTAGCTATTGGAAATGACAAATAAAACTTCAGCCTAATAGAAGTTACAGCTTGAGTGATATTCTGAACAAACATTAGGAAGAAATCGGAAGCAATATATCTTGTAACTTGTTTGGGAAATATCTAGCGTATGTAATGCCGTCCTGTGCAGAGTGTTGGAGGCCAGAAACCGCATTTTTCCTAACTTTTGACAGGTTGCGCGGATTATCTCGTTTTGTTCTCGCAACGATGCTCGGGTGTTCTCCCGGATGATGTCGTTTGAGTGCCCGGGTAACGGCTCTGGGTTTTGGCTCAAGGTCACTTGAAGGTCGCCGACAACGGTAGCTAAAAGCATTTCATCCTTCGAAACTTCAAAACACACATAGTTACCCTATGTAGCGACGTTCCAATGATGTGTTTGTCGAGACGTAGTCAGAAAGTGCCCCTTAGTGCCATTTTCCATTGTCACATCTAGCGAATAAAAGGATCTTGCCACATCAGGCAACCTATCGGAAAAGTCATATTGAAGAGAAAGAAAAAAAAAGAATGGACTGGTGTCGAACGCGACGACGGCAGCGGGGCAATCCAACACTTTACCGCGACGCCATCGCCGATGCTTGCCCAGCGGTTTCCCGTGCTGCCATAATAACCACCGACTGCAAACGGTTTGGGATTCTGTAACCTAGTTTTTTTTCTTTATTTGGCATTTTGAAGGCCGATTCCTTTGCAGTTTACCTACATTTTGTTCCAGCCTTTCATCTAGAATATATGTAACGCCTCTTTCGCTAGAATACCGAGGCCTTAGTCGCGCTGGCACTAAATGCCGTCAAAGGAAGCTTTGGCCACGTTGTTACTCTCCTTCTAGGCACGATACTTCCTAAATTGTGTGATGACGGGAAGGTATCCGTGTGTGCAGCTATGTACAGTGCTCAGCGATTGAAACGCGTTACTCGGACAACTAGGCGGCCAGCACTTTTTTTGCGCTACCGATGGGCGCCGGTGACACTGAGATGACGCATTTTTGCGTCACATGAAAGCAAAAATCTTTTTGATGCATTGTAACTGCATTCGGCCCCCGCGGCGATCACCCAGCGAATCCCGGTGGCGCAAAAAGCGCCGTCCGCCATGCTCCCAGAGTATCCCGTTGCAATTCCTGAGCACTGTAGGTATCCTAACTACTGTTTAATGAATGTAGTGCGAAGTTTCGCAGAATACGGTTGCCGAAGAGCCTTCTCCTTATAGACCTGCCGTATCTTTGAGACAAACTGGAACAGACAGACAGACAAAGAACTTTTATTCAGGTCCTGAGGAACTGCGTTTGGACGCCCCCTTTCAGGGGGAGTCGGTAGCAGTCGCGGGCCGCTCCCACGCAGGGACCGGAAGACCGTGGCCCTCCGCCCTCTCGCAGGCCCTCTGGACAGCCCGAAGTTGAAGCGAGAGGTCGCCGCTTTTAAGGGCTTCCTCCCAGACCTCTTCGTTGTTGAACTCTGTGTCGCGTAACGCAGGACATTGCCAGAGCATGTGAGCTAATGAGCAGTACGTCTCTGGAAGGTTCGCGCATTCTTCCAACGTAGCTTTATACATTTCGTCTTTTTATCTACACGTGGCCTGTACGAGAGCGCTAGCGCCTGTTTTTATTTTTTCCTCGCACCGTAGAAGAGTCGTCGAGTTTTGTAGATGATAAGTTTGTAATATGCAAGCGAACATAAACCACTTTAAACCAGTTAGAACCGCAATTTTTCTTGCTCCGTAGTTGAGCGGACACTGAACAGATTTCGCTGAAATGGATCGAAAACAGGAACGAAGAAAAATCGGGTCGACATTCTGGGTAGTTCTGTGAATACCACAACGAATGCCTCGTTAAAACAGTTAGCACACTCTACGGCGTAGACTGTTTCACGTCATTCACTGTTAAGTATTATACAGTGCGTTTCTTGGGGATTCATGATGGGCGAGAATTTCCTCGGGCTATCGCTTTGAACGTTTCGAAGACAATCGCTAAATCATCTTTCTTTCGTTTGTGAACCGTCCACAGATACCTGCAGTCAGGAGCGTAGAATTTTTCACAGGTACGCGTGCCCATTGCGCACTTAGCTGCGCGATGCATCCATTTCTGTTTGTTCTGAAACTTGGTTAATAAAATGCTGAAGCATCATTTTTGCTGTTGCGTTCAAAATGTTAATATTGTTTTGAATACATAGTTTTCTTTTTTTTTCGTTGTTTTCATCATGGCAGTCCCATTAGTGTACAAGCCTGTATAGAATCTGCGTTAAGTAAAAACGTGACAGAAAAACAGGCGTGTCTTACACCGAGCAACAAATCGACAACGGTGATAATCTCGTGAAAAATGGTCACCGTCCAAAAGAGAGACGTTGCATGCATTATATTGCCCACCAACTTCATTGTGGCTGCCAGTTTTTTGCAATCGTGCACAAAACTGGTGAGAGCAAAAGTGAGAACCGTCGCCCTTGGTATCACGTACCAACTATCTTTTGCAAACTTGTTTATTTTCCGTTTAAATATGAGCAATTATTTACGAATGGTGGCATTGTGAAACGTAGCTTTTAAAGACGGTAGGAATTCACGCAAATTTTTACGCAATCCTTTCTAGTTACATTTGCCATATCAGAAGAACATTTTCTCGTATGCCTGGCGTAGAGCTGGAGCAAAGTGCCAAGAAGGTTGAGGCACCTAGTTATCGCTAAATCTTGAGAAACATGAAAAATCACGAAGTATCCGGGCTGTTGACCAGCACTAGATCCAAAACGTTTCAACTGTCTTGAGCTAGGTGCGCTAACCTTCTACGGATTAAACTAGATTAAAGTCGAGGCAAAGCTCCGCAATGTTTCCCGATTCTGTTAGGTTAAGCTAAAGAAAATATAGTGTTACGCCCATCAATGCCTCGTAAGTTAGTCTGTGAAAACTAAAATGCCGCCACAAGAATGGTCTAAATTTGGTACACTGGTTACGTTACGACCAAATTTCATTTTTCTTAAGGAGCACATAGCAGGCAGACGTTCGTTTAACAGACCACCGAGGAAGAGCTCGGCAGGCGCTGGCTTGAAAACAGGTTCGAGGACCACCAACACAATGCTTGTAGGATCACTAAAGAGAAAAAAAAAGTTTATCTGTATTAGCAAATTACGTTTCTACAAGAGAAAAAAAAAGAGCAGTAGGAAGTCCTGCCGGGAGGACAGACTTGGTAAGGACGGGGGGCGTCGCTGCCTTCAAGTTCTCGCAGTAGCGCGCTATGACGTTATGAAGTTTGATGGCGTCGGCTCTAAACGAAGTGTTTTAACAGTACCTGTGTACAACATTCTATTCTAATGGTCAACGAGTGAACATAGCAACGTTTTACAACTTTGACTACGCCACGACAGCTGAATTGTGGAAAAAAATGCTTTGGAAATTCGGGATCGCACATTCACGCTCTGGCTCTAGGGTAGTAGCGCGAAATTAAAAAAAAATTGTATTCGACGCCTTACCACTAAATCGACTAAAATAGAGTTCGGAAAGCGTACCTCATTGCTCCAAACTAATTTAGCATGCTACTTTCGTCTTCCCTAAACACTAGCCACGAGCACATAAAAAAAAAGAATTCAAGAAAGTATGTGGTTTTACGCGCGGGAACCACGATATCATTACGATACATGCCACAGTGGGGAACACGTGATTAACTGACCAAATGGGATTCTTAAACATGCATCCAATGCACAGCAGACGTGTTTTGGTGTTGTTGCATTAGGCCCCAATCGAAATGCGGCCGCTGTGTCCGCGATTCAATCCCGCACCCTCGGGTATAGAAGTTTATAAAGTGGTGTTTGCCATGTGCTTTGTCGTAATACGTGCGTAATACTCGCACGTCGCAACTAGCCTCAGGTATCCTGGCACCCGACGCCATTCAGCAGGCCCCAGAGCAAGGCGCAATAATTTCAGTAGCCGTACATACGGTTTCTGAATTCTGGCATCATGTAAGAATTTTGGCTCCAAAGCGTGTGAGTGCTTCAGGCAACTTTAATTCGTGCCCTAAATATCGCATACGTGAAAGAGCCGTCGGACTGCCTCACAGTAGCAAGACAAGCGGCCAAGACAGATTAGCTGGACAAAGTGGTTACGGCCTTGTATAACTTCGAAACGGGAGCGTAAAGATAGCTGAACAGGAAGCAAAAAAAAAAACAATACATGTATAGGAATTTGTATGAAAGCACAAGCCACCTGATGGTAACTTTTATAAACATAGGTTTTTGCTACTTTGGCCGAAGATGGTGCTGCTTTCTCTGTAACGCCTAAGTGAAACCGTTATTGCCCTCAGAGGTTACTGTTTATAGTTTTGCGCCGCACAAATACAACTACCAAGAAATGAATATCATTACACTGCGTTATCTACATAACCACTGATGTATTAGCTAATATGGATAGTACGCTTCACCTAGCAGTAAAAAAATAAAAATTCCTGCCATAAACATCAGCTGTCGCTCTCGTTAAGGCAGACGAGAGAATGTAAGTCGTTAATTGTAAATGTTTGCAGCTGGTGCCTACAGTAATTCAGGATGAAGTAATCATTGAGTGGTTGCTACTTACTGATGTTGATTTGTATTGACCACCGATAAGATATTACATTAGTGGTGTTGAATTGGTAACCAAGGTCACATTTCTCGCTGTTACAGATGCTCGAAAATGTTAGGACATTATATCTCCTTCGCACATCAAGCAACTGGAGCCCTCTTCTTACCGTGTGCCTTAAATCCAATTTCGTCAAGGCTCATAAATACTCATTCGAGCGCACTGTGGAGTATTATTTAGTGTCTAAAAGGTAAGCACCTCTCCTCTGTGGGAACATGTAAAACAGCGGATTACATTAAGACAATCTATTTGGTTATTCTAGTGTATTAAATGCCGCCATGTTAGAAGCAGCGACGAGAGCTTCCAAAACGTGCGCCTTCATGCTGCTTTCGACGAAGCCTGCGTATTTCTGAAAGACTAAAGTGTTCAGGGGCGTATCAACTGGCGTGCCAAAACTGCGATCTGTTTATGAGGAACGCTGTAGTGGAGTACTAAAGACTAATTTTGATCACCAGAGTTCTTTCGCGCATGCCAAATTCTAAGCACGGACGTTCTTCCATTTCGCCTCCATCGAAGTGCGGCCACAACAGCCGTGATCGAACCCGCGACCTCCATCTCGGCAGCGCGACACCATATCCACTGGGCTTCCGTGGCACTTTCCAGTAAAACACACACACATTATATATATATATATATATATATATATATATATATACATGTATATTTAGAGTGTTTCTCATGTAAATTTAGCCACAATTTAAAAATATGTAAATGCCGCGTAGCTCGACAGAACCTAGCTAATGTTGTTAGCCGTCGCTTCTAGGTACTCAGATTTCTTTTTATTGCGATATCAATTATATGGACACTCCTAGCGGACTTCTGCCGTCGGCGTCGCCGTTGCTGTGATGTTCCCTATAAAGTCCAAGGGCGATAAAGTCGTCGCAGCGCCCCGGATGCTGTATGTGTGAGCGAAAGCGTGCGACGGCGAACCGGCAATCGCGGCTCGCGCGCACGAGGGCGGGAAGTGGGAAGGAAGTGCGCAGTCTTCTAGTCGCGCACAACTCTCCGGAGGGAGGGTAGAGTCCTGGATGGGCCGCGCTTTACTGAGGCCGCGCGCTCCCGCCGGGCCGGAAGTCTCCGGAGGGGAGGGGGCGAGCGCCCGCCCGCGCGGCTGTGTCTGAAAAGCTATCTGCGACGGGAGCAGAGTCCGCCATCCCCGTGTTTTCGAGGCTAAGATCGCACTTAGGCTACGCTCACACTTGGGAAGCGGCAAGCGGGCGGAAAGGCCAAAGTGGCCGGAAATTCTTTTCCGCGCATGTCGAAGTTCTTCACATTTGTTTTGCTACCACCGCGGCCGCCGCTGCCGCTTTCGCCCACATACATCTAGTCTGCGTACCTTTGTCGGCGTGGTGGCGCTCATTATCACACCACTTTGAACGGTATGTTCATTCATCGACCCACCCGTCATCAAAAGGGATAATTTCGCGCTACTTCGCGTGTCATCTGCGACCTTCGGTAAATTCCTCGTTGGCGTTCCGTAATACTCCTTATACGGTTACGGTGGTGATGAGTCACAGGTTGGTGCATAGGCGTGATTATAATTTTAATAGCATTTATTTGCAGGTTGTAATAACATTTCATCATTTTGTTTTATTGCCGGCGCCTCCAGTACGCCAGAGCTAAAAGCCGGGCTGGCCCTTGTGTTGTGGGTCGCCGAAGCCTGCGCGTCCTACGTGAGACCTACGCTCCGAATCTATCGTCACACCGAGAAAAGCACCCTACAACAAAAAATGCGCCCCGCGACTTCTGCAACATACCGCGTCCATGCGCGGAGAATTACGGAGCGCTAACGAGGAATCTGCCCAAGCTTTTTCCGCCATGGAATGGGAGAAGAAATAGTTTTTTACACTTCTACCTACTTTTTTTCTAGTAATGGACAATGAATAAATGGAAGGAGCGGGCACCTCGGACGCGGTGGTGGTGGTTTCGCCCGGATTTGCAAAAGCGCGAGAAGTTGCGTTACGGCAAGGCTTCGTTGCCGCACCTCCGGTCGCGCGACGTTGAATACTGTCGCGAGTATTGCTGACAGTACGTTTTAGTACCACTCTTGTCGTAGAGCAAGTGGTGGATCTAGATCGCATCGATCACCATCGCAGCCTACACATTTGGTGCCGTGTACAATTTTACGACCGGATGTTTACATGCTGGTGAAGCTTCCGGTCGAGCGGAACGACTTCCCGCCGCGTTTCCGCTTCGCCATGGCGAAAAAATCGGTCCGCCTGGTTTTCCGCCCGCTTTGCCACGTAGGCGGGCGTATTTTTTGAAGTTTATGCCACTACCGCCTGCTTCGAGACCAAGTGTGAACGTAGCCTTAGGCGAGTGCCGGCCCGAAGCTCAATTCGCTCGCTGCGAGGTTCCGCGGTCCTTGAGTGAGATGCGTTCATGTCTGCTTGTGCGCGCGAGATATCAGGCTTGTTAGTTTAGTTAGTGTGCCTATGTTTACAAGTTTATACGGCCGATAAAACTACTATCCTGACTTTGTATAGCTGTGCACTAATTTGCTATCGAAATCGATGCTTCGCCTGTCGGGCTAAACCGCGGCTTTTTGCATTCAGTGATGCAGTTCAGTGCGGCACTCGAACCCATGACAGTTGGTGAGAGTCCAACCTTCGACCTTTCGTGGGAGTCAAACCCACGACCTTTGGTGTTAATTAAGGCACATTTAATTAAGGTAGAGTTAATTAAGGCACTCGAACCCACGTTCTTTGTTTTGGGTCGAACTCACGACCTTGCGTTGTGCGTACCTTTTGAAGAACACCGTTGGTTGTCGCAATTACACAATGCATCAAGACATTTCGGTCATGTGTTTATTCAACGACCGAACGAACATAGGCATCGCGCGGTGGTCTCAATGCTTTCGCATTCATCCACATTGGGATAACTGAGTCCCCTGTAGTGAATCGGAAGTGCCGGCGCTGCAACCACACTCACCAGTCGTCCGGGAGGCGCGAGAACGAGATTGCGTGGGCTGCTCTAGTTGAATCACTGCCAGCGCTGCCTGCTGCTCTCGTGTCTTGTTTCTTGAATAGCTAACTTCAGCTTCATTCGTCGTTTGTACAGCGTCACTAGACTCTAGCCAATTATTCTTGCTGGCGGGCTAGTTGGCGAGGAGTTCTTCGGAGCTGTGGTGAAGCACATAAAAACAGAGAAACAAGCAAGAAAGGACAAAACACAACACGAGAGCGGCAGGCAGCGTTGGCAGTGTCTCAACTAGAGCAGCGCAGGCAATCTCGAGCTCGCACCTTCCGGACGACTGGCGATGTGGCTGCAGCGCCGGGCATTCCTCTTCGTTACAGTCGCTTGAATTTGTCTGTTACTCTACGCATTATTCCAAGTAGTTGTTGAAGTTGTACGGTACCCACCGTGGTTGCTTAGTGGCTATGGTGTTGGGCGGCTAAGTACGAGGTCACGGGATCGAATCCCGGCCACGGTGGCCGCATTTCGATGCGGGCGAAATGCGGAAACACCCCTGTACATAGATTTAGGTGCACGTTAAAGAACCCCAGGCGGTCGAAATTTTCCGGAGTGCCCCACTACGGCGTGCCTCATCATCAAATCGTGGTTCTGGCACGTAAAACCCCATGATTTTTTTAAAGTTGTACGGTCAACTTTTGCACAGTGTCTTTGCTTAACCATTGTCCTGTATGGAAAAAAACGAGGATTTATATGGTATTCTTGCGGGGTAAAGCTGCGTCTTACATTCAAATCTTTATTAAGTTCTTATATTCTTCGGTCACTTTTTGCATCTCTGGGAAGCCCGGAGAGGTCTCACAAAAAGATG
Organism: Dermacentor silvarum; assembly: GCF_013339745.2. Classification (NCBI taxonomy): domain Eukaryota; kingdom Metazoa; phylum Arthropoda; class Arachnida; order Ixodida; family Ixodidae; genus Dermacentor; species Dermacentor silvarum. The sequence goes on along the minus strand of NC_051157.2, from coordinate 156,789,194 downwards.
GAAAAGGCAGAAGCTTAATCGCAAACTTAGGATTCGCATAGCTCAGCTAGCACAGGAAGCTAACGAATACGCACGAAAGTTAAGTGACAGCAAATAGCGTTAGTTTCGCGACTCGCTTCGGGGCACGTTGACTACAAAAAAAAACGTGGCACATTTTTCGAAGTATGATTGACCCGGGAGGAACAAAAACAACCACGAAGCGCACACTCAAGCTTCTGGAAAACAAGAGTGAAGGCAGAGAGCCCGACATGATAGAGAAAAATTAAACAGATATATGTAGGAACGGCCCCGACCAGGCAATTTACCAAACCCGTTTACGAAGGAGAGGACCAATCAGAACTGGACGCCCCCATAACCTTTCAAGAGGTTTACGCGGCGGCACATTCCTTCAGGAAAAACACCGCCAGGGGTCCATCAGATCACGAACGCAATGATTCGCAATCTAGGTGACGACACGCTAAGGAGCTTGACCGAATTCTTTAACAGCACGGTCTGGACATAGGACGGTGTCCTTCCCAAAGAATGGAAGGAAGCCAAAGTAATCCTGATTCCGAAACCAGGTAAGCCTCCTAACGTCAATAACCTTCGACCGATATCTCTAACGTCATGCCCAGGGAAACTTTTTTGAAAGTGTTGTGCAACTCCGGCTCTCTAATCACGTAGAACTAAACATCATGTTCCCATCCAACATGTTCGGTTTCCGACCAGACGTGTCGGCGCAGAACGTTTTTCTACTACTAAAGCACGAGGTCCTGCACCCCAACAGAGGTTCGGACGATAAATTTGTATTGGCATTGGATATCAAAAAGGCCTTCGACGCCATCACCCACCACACTATTTTGCAGGGACTGCAAGCGGTAAACTACGGAGCACGAAGTTATAACTACGTGCGCTCGTTCCTCAGTGACCGCACGGCTACAATCGGACTAGGCTCCACGAGGTCCGACACATTCAGCTGTCCCGGCAGAGGCACCCCTCAGGGAGCTATACTCTCTCCACTGCTATTTAATATGGGGATGATAAAGCTAGCCCTGGAGCTAGATAAACGACCGAATCTTCGCTGTGCGATATAAGCCGATGACATCACGCTTTGGGCTGACCAGGGGTCCTAAGGGGACAAGCCAGACACTCTTCAAAGGACTATAGATGCAGTCGTGGAATACACGAGGGCGGCGGACATGGCGTGTGCACCCGAGAAATCAGAACTCATTAGGGTACGCGGGAAATACGCAGAAAAGACTGGGTACCAATCACTCTGACTCTCGACGGGACGCCGATTCGAAAAGTGGAGACACTCAGAATAATGGGGATGTGGATATAGCAGAACGCTGGAAGAACACACACCCTTCAAAAACTAAAGGCAGTCACAGGAAACGTTGTCAGGACGATACGGAGAGAGGCAAGAAGCAGAGACGGCCTAACTGAAGGAGATACCATCAGCCTGGTCCACGCATTCGTAATCAGCCGGATTACATACGCCCTTCCGTATCAGGCCTTGACGAACCAAGAGATAATACAGGCAAACACAATAACCAGAAAGCCTTCAAAGCCGTTATTAGTCTTCCCGAATGCGCTAGCACAGACAGATTAGACGAACTAGGCCTGCACAATACTTTTGACGAGTACGCAGTCGCGACGTTATATGCTCAGAAAGAACGTGTGATGAAAATGATGGTGTAGTGATGTTAGATTGGTGATGAGACTGTAATGAGGTTTGGGCCCAGGACCACTCACCAAGGAACGCAATCGACCACTCGAGTGCACACAAACACAGAATATATATTAACAGCACAAAACGTACAGACTTCACGATAGACATGTAATTAAGTTATGCTAACGCATGCAGTCCCGAAGCTGCTACTATAGAGTGTCCTGTCATATAATATAATGTCTCTCGCTGTGCGTTCCCTTTGCGTGAAGTCCGTTGACGCGTAGAGGCCGATGTCGGTCCCGAAGGGTCGGCTGACGGCTGGACGACGTCACCATGGGCCTACCCACGGTATCATGGGATCTGCAGCTGCAGCAGCGACGGCAGCAGACACAGCCGTGGTAGCCGTGCAACAGCTCTCGCTACTGCGCTCGCCTCCGGCAGCAGGCTGGTCGTGGCAGTGGCCCGGGAAAGCGACCACCTCGCCTGGCTCCCTGGACCGGTTGTTCAGCAGGAACACAGGCCCTTCAGGCTCCCTGGACTGGTTGCCCCGCTCGCCTGGCTCTCTGGACCGCGGTTTCCCCGCTCACCTGGCTCCCTGGACCGGTTGCCCAGCAGGAACGCAGGTCACCGGCATCCGAGAACGAGTTACCTCGTTCGCCTGGCTCCCTGGACCGGTTGCCCAGCAGGAACACAGGTCCTTTGCGTCCAAGGACGGCGCAGTGGGCGTTCTGGGTTCTCTGGACCGGGCGTCCAGCGAGAACCGGCTGGCCTTCAACGCCGAGCAGCTCAGAACACTTGCACGCACCACGCGCCACACGATCACACCACTTCGTCATCGCCCCCGCACGGCGAACACGGCAATGTCTTTTTGTTTTTCGCGCGCTTCCGTCCATATCATGACAACCCCCGGTTTTAAGAAAGTTGTTTACAACTTTTCTAATGGGGAAGAAGGCGGAAAACAAAGGCCAACGTGTTGCGCGGAGGTGCACTTTGACAACGAGTTCACTACATATACAACTGTTGTTTTAAAAGTAAAATCGGCAGTTGTGTTCTTATCCTTTAGCACTCCAAAGGTTAAAAATTTTAACTCTATGGTAGTATACACTTGTTCATTCAGCGATTTAAGCACGGCTCAGGTAATCCGCTCATACGTTATTCTACTCTTTCTCATGTTGAGTGCTTGTAGAATGTGACCATTGCCAAGCTTATTCTTGAAAATGCTGAACGCTTGCTCTTGAGCCGGTCCCCACGCGAGACTGTTGTTTGGTCCTTTCCGTGTGAGGTCTGTCAAAGGCTTGGTGACCTCTGTTATGGCAGAGACCTGCTGCACTTGTAAAGGTTCGCGTTCCTCATATTTCTTGAGCATATTGATGTGGAATATTTTTCTTTTTCCACTTATGTTCAAAACATAGTCGACCTCGTTCTTCCGTTCGATGACTTCAAATGGACCCTTCCATTGCATTAGCAATTTGTTGGAATCAGTCGGCAGTAGAAGTAGCACTTTATCGCCAACGTTTAACTTGCGAGGACGGCTCTTCCGGTCAAAGTAGGTTTTTTGCTTTGCGCGTGCCTTCTCCAACTCGTTATGGGCGAGTTTGCATGTCTCCTCAAGGCGATTTCGAAGATCGACCAGATAGGTGTAGGTTGTACGAGTTTCGCCGTCGATATCCTCATGACGGTGCTCCTTGAGCACCGTCAGTGGTCCTCGTACGTGTCGACCATAAATCAATTGAAAAGGCGAGAAGCCCAGGCTTGCTTGCGGCACCTCTCTGTATGCGAAGAGCAGTGGAGCCAGGTACTTGTCCCAGGATCGAGGTTTGTCCAGGCACATCCTCTTCAGCATGGTCTTCAGGGTCCCGTTGAACTTCTCAACGAGCCCATTTGCCATGGCATGACAGGGAGTCGTTCGAAGAAACCTGATGGCAAGTAGACGGCCCACCTCTTCCATGAGTTCTGCTGTGAAGCTTGTTCCTTGGTCGCTTACGATCTCTTTGGGTAGACCAATGCGAGAGAAGATCTCAATCATTCCCTCTGCCACGTGCACAGCATCAATTGCAGGGAGAGCAATGGCATCCGCATATCGTGTGGCAAAATCTATGAGGGTCAGTATATAGCGGTTGCCACGGTCCGATTTCGGTGAAAAAGGACCAATTAAATCGACCGCAACGCGCTCAAAAGGTGTACGTATTATAGGCATGTTGCCCAGAGGCGCAACACCTATTTTGCCTTTTGGTGTTGTTTCGCTGGCATTTATCGCAGGACTTGACGAAACGTTTCACGTCGCCACGCAGATCTGGCCAGTAAAAATCCGCCAAGACTCGATCAGTCGTGCGCCGAATGCCTTGATGTCCGGCCATAAGACCTTCGTGTGCGACTTCAAGTATAGGTCTTCTAAACATCTTCGGCACGACAAGCTGGTTAAATGTCCTGCCGGTAGCAAGACAGTACTGTCGGTAGAGAAGCCCACCTTTTTCAAGGAACGAGTAGCAGTGGTCTTTTGGTGACTTGAACTTTCTGTTGACTTTAGTAAACAGAGATTTCAGCGTTTTGTCCGTGTGCTGTTCCTCTGCAAATTGTTCTTTGGTAACGTCGCACAATGGAGTCGTCTTATCCTGTTGTGGCTTGACCATGGCCGAAACATAGTGAGGGTGCTCCACAGGTATCACTTGCACACTTGTTTTTAGCGACGCAGTGTCTCTTTCGTTGACTGAAGCGTGCTTCCAGTCAATATCTGGCTCGTGAGGTCCTCTGACACCCGGTAGGTTTCCGAGCACAAGATCATAAAGCGGCTTGTTCATACATAAGGCTGTGATTTCTCCAGTAAAGTAGGGTGTACTTACGTGGAGTCTGGCTTCTGGCACATCAATTACAGAGCCATCAATAAGCAGGACTCTGCTACTCTTTCCAGTCAAGCTCTGATCAGGAACTAAGTCTCTTCGGATAATTGCAGTATTGCTGCCCGTATCACGAAGGACCCTAATTGTTCGACCGAGAACTTGCCCTTTAACTACTGGCATTCCTTCCACCAGAAAACTGGGTTTTCTTTGATCCGGTTTTTTGTCAAAAGTGTCACTATTTTTCCCTTTCTTGTGTTTTCCAGTTGGGTGACACAAAGAAAAATCATAGCGGTTCTCGTTGACCACGCAGGCTGAACTTTTCTCTTTATGCGTCTTCATGCTCCAGCAGTCGTCGATCTTGTGACCAACCTTCCCACAGAACTTGCACTTTGTCACTTCTTTAGCTTGGTTGCGACATTCATGAGCTTGATGCCCCAGGCGCTTACAAAGCATACACCTTGGTGGTTTTCTCGGAGCGTCGGTGGGATTTCTAGAGAACTCTATTGCGTCCTCCGGAACCTTCCCGAGATTCGATAAGTTCTGCGCTTCAATGAATCGATCAGCTGCATCAGCTAGCTCTTGGAGTGACTTGCATTCTCGTTCTTTCAGGAATATAGTAAGCTTCGGGTGGCAACACCGGATAAACTGTTCCGCGACCATGTGGTCCCGAAGGCTGTCGAACGTTCTGGACACGTTAGCCATGTCAATCCAGTGGTCGAAGTATGTGAGAGCCTAGCAGCTAACTGTCTCCCGGTTTCTCCATCCTCTGCCCTTGCCTTGCGAAATTTCTCCTGGTAACCTTGCGCAGTGAAGCGAAACCTCTGCAGCAAAGCTTTCTTTACTTTCTCGTAGTTTAATGAATCAGCGGCAGTATTTCGGCCAATTACTGTTAGCGCTTCACCACTCAAACACATGCTCACAGCTAATGCCCACTTCTCTTGTGGCCAATCTTGTCCTGTTGCCACGCGCTCGAACCTTTGCAAGTACGCATGCAAATCATCGCGTCGCTCATCGAACAATGGAAGCAATTTTTGCGGGTTGAGAACAGAAGAGGCGCCACTCGGAAGAGACATCGAATCAGTGTTGATTCGTATGGATTCACTTTGAGCTCCTTCTTGGAGCTTCAATTTGAGCTCAAGGATTTGTCGAGTTCTTTCGTCGGCTTCCTTACTTGCTTCTCTCTCCGCAGCTCGTTCCGCTCTTTGTTTTGCCTGTTCGTTCTCAATCCACGTACGCAATTCCACACCGGACAATCCTAGCTGTGATCCAATAGTGGCTAATCTTTCGGTATCCATCGTTTATCTATCTGTGAGCGTGCACTCGAGGGAGGATAATTTCCTTCGATGATTTTACGAGCGGTATCCTGGCAGGCTCGCCAGATTGTGATGAAATGATGGTGTAGTGATGTTAGATTGGTGATGAGACTGTAATGAGGTTTGGGCCCAGGACCACTCACCAAGGAACGCAATCGACCACTCGAGTGCACACAAACACAGAATATATATTAACAGCACAAAGACGTACAGACATTCACGATGGACATGTAATTAAGTTATGCTAACGCATGCAGTCCCGAAGCTGCTACTATAGAGTGTCCTATCATATAATATAATGTCTCTCGCCGTGCGTTCCCTTTGCGTGAAGTCCGTTGACGCGTAGAGGCCGATGTCGGTCCCGAAGGGTCGGCTGACGGCTGGACGACGTCACCATGGGCCTACCCACGGCATCATGGGATATGCAGCTGCAGCAGCGACGGCAGCAGACACAGCCGTGGTAGCCGTGCAACAGCTCTCGCTACTGCTCTCGCCTCCGGCAGCAGGCTGGTCGTGGCAGTGGCCCGGGAAAGCGACCACCTCGCCTGGCTCCCTGGACCGGTTGTTCAGCAGGAACACAGGCCCTTCAGGCTCCCTGGACCGGTTGCCCCGCTCGCCTGGCTCTCTGGACCGCGGTTGCCCCGCTCACCTGGCTCCCTGGACCGGTTGCCCAGCAGGAACGCAGGTCACCGGCATCCGAGAACGAGTTACCTCGTTCGCCTGGCTCCCTGGACCGGTTGCCCAGCAGGAACACAGGTCCTTTGCGTCCAAGGACGGCGCAGTGGGCGTTCTGGGTTCTCTGGACCGGGCGTCCAGCGAGAACCGGCTGGCCTTCAACGCCGAGCAGCTCAGAACACTTGCACGCACCACGCGCCACGCGTCACACGATTACACCACTTCGTCATCGCCCCCGCACAGGCGAACACGGCAATGTCTTTTTGTTTTTCGCGCGCTTCCGTCCATATCATGACATACCCCCTTTTGAACAATCAGTTAAATACACACAGGTGCACCAAGCAAGGATCCTCAACGCATTGAATTATGTGCCGATCATTCCGGGCACAATGAAAGCCAACTGAGGCTGCACGAAAGAGGGAGGGAGGTAACCTCAAAATACTTCGTGCACTGGAATAGTATTGTTGCTTGAGTCAATGTTAGAGAAATAAATATCTTGGGGAATCATTTCGGTCGGCCCTTACCAGCTCATAGCCGCCTGATAAGTGCCACTGTACGTTTATTTGCTTTTGTTCACTGATGGTTCAGTTTTGGAAGTGGCAGCCATGCCTCTGATGCTTGTGCGCAGCTTACTCAGCAAGGGACGCTGCAAGGCAGTATAGTTACATGAATTTACCTTTAACGCTTGAATTGAGCAGCCAACGGCTAAACAGCCCACCATGGTTTTGCTAGCGCCTGCAACCAGGAAATCTTCGTGTGTAACAAAGCCTGACTGCAAGCGCATGTAGGAACCAGATAATGCGAAGATCATTTCGTCACAGGCAAGTGTTTTGGCGAATAACTTCGTCTACTAACTTTCTTGTACAAATACCCCCTTTTTAACAATCAGTTAAATACACACAGGTGCACCCAGCAAGGGTCCTCAGCACATTGATTACGTGCCGTCTTCATTCCGGCACAACGAAAAGGCAACTAGGCTACATGAAAGAGGGAGAAGAGGTAACCTCAAAATAATTCGTGCACTTTTCAGATACTTACATCAGTGCTTTCTGTCTGCAGTTATACACGACATGCGTCTCTTGAGAAAAAACGGCAGACCGCGAAGGCATAGCAGCCGACGACATGGCGCGCGCTGGGAACGGCTGCAGACAAAAGAGCGGACGAAGCAATCGACTGCACCATTTGTTATGGGAAGCGTTAGAAACGGGGACTTATTAGGTTGACTTACCACTTATTAAAAACTACTTCTTAAGTTAACGAATGTTTATTTGCGCTAGATAAACGTTTTGACGCGACACAACACGTTAGGGCATGAAATGCCTGCCACCTAAAAATACACGAGTCTAAGGGCGTCATAATAAGTACGAAGGAGCGATAGCTCACACCTACGTTTTGGAACTGCCCAGCGGTGCTTGCGTCGTGGTTTTTCAATAAAGTGCCGCAGTATATAAAAAGCGCGTGAAGCATGGGCATGAAGTGACGGCGGCATAGACGGCGTCGTGGTCCCGAACCGGAAGTTGTAGCAAAATACGCCATACCCCACAATCCCTTGCGACAACCGAGATTTTGCTATCCACCTATAGCCGCCGTCTGCTGGTTGGCAGACGGTGACGCGCAGTGGACAACAAGCAGACGACGAGAGGAGCGGCGGCACGTACACAATGACTACTGGTGATATTGGTTGTTGACTTCAAAAAAATTTTTCTCGCTTCAACAAAATTTACTCCAATAAAATTTCTAAATCACAAGCTAAGAGGCCGTTGCGCCATACTGAGCTATCTGACATATTTTATCTGGAGGGCCTTAAGGCTTAAATGTGGCATGAATCTCGCAAAAAATCCACTTTTTGCTAACTTTGGAGGTGTTTTTCTAAAAAAAATATATGCCTTGAGAATTTTCAAATTATCTTGAGCATACAGTAGAGCAACATGCGAAAAGGAAGAACGAATATTGTAGTTGAAAATTATGCGAAGCTTATGCGAAAAAAATTCTGAAAACGCAACATTTCTTGCCTTTTTACTGAGCCAAATCAACGCGATAAATTTTAAAATGCATTCACTTATCACATTATATGAAAGAAGGATGTCCCTAGAATCCTCTAAAATAAACTTTGTTACTACAACTAATTTCAGACTTGAATAAAAAATTTACCTCCAACCAACTATTGCTTCTTTTCGGAAACTTCAAATAGCGCTCACGTGATCAAAAACATTTTGTCGACTAAAATACTTTGGTGAAACCTTACTCACACAATAGCCATCTAGCCCAATGTTTTTCAAGAAAATAAACGATGGTCGGTTTTTGGGCAGGGGCGTTTCGCGTGGAATGACCCAAAAGAGACACACTTGCAGCAGGTGGCATCATAGCTCTTAGGGACCGAAGTCGCTACAGTCAGACCTTTACTTAGATAAAACCCATATCCATACGTGGGTAGGTACCTGGCAACATGCATCATAATGCTAAGGACATTTGAGCGGAATCGATACTTTCATTTATCAGCGAATAAATATTCACATTAGAACAAGCAGTGTGATGTGATAAAGGCTGTAAGAAAATCACGATGTCAATGTTTTGCGACTGATGTGTAAAAAGTAGTCATTACATTGGAAAGCATACAGACAACATGTTTTGTTTGTATACAACACAGTTCGGCAGTAGATGAAAAGAGGCATGTTTCGACGTTTGGTAATATGTTCTAATCTGCACTCGACACAGAGCAGGTGACGCTATGCTTTTTTTCCCTTCATTCTTTTTTTTCTACAGTGCCTCCTGTATAGGAAGACTTGGGATAATGGTGCGCTTAACAAAACCAGATATTATACTGAAAGTAGAAGGGGAACATGGATGAGAACAAATACAAACATAATGGAAATTGAATCACGCCATTAAATGTCATTAATTAACATACGTCCTCGACGTCGATGACAGCAGAAAATTAGGTGGAGTGATGATATTAGGAAATGTGGAGGACTACTTGGAATCGGCTTGCACAAATTACAAGTGTAATTGGAAATCACTGGGAGAGCTGTTCGTCCTGCAATGGGCATAAATATAAGCTGATAATGATGGACAAGGACACATGTGCAGCAAAGAACTAAAGATCAAAGTTTATTGCATTTGGTAATAAGGCCCGAGTTAAGCCCGCCACTCACGCAAAAACGCAGTGATTGCGGAAGACCCGTTGTGGTACAGAACACATGAGTACCAAGTAAAGCTCTTACGTAAAGCTAGACTGCGCAAAATAATAAACGAAAATATTGACCTCAAGTTTTGAAACTAGCAGCCAGAGAGGGAAAAGCAAGCTTTTGCACAGCCTCCACTACTAATTATATTTCAACCTGGTGAGTGCATCGTAGAGCAAGCAATCATGTCGCCTCTAAGCAACTGCAATTTCTCAATTATTAAAGAAAAATTTACATTTATAGGTGCTGTAGCTGACGCTACTTTTCCTTGAACAAGATAAATGTAGAAATAACACATTTAACATTTCAAAAGCGTTTTTTTCATTCTTAATAGCATGACTAATATTCTTTAATGGGCAGTCACCATCCTTGATATGTGGGGCTATGGAGCCAAACTATATCTGCCGGTATTCCACAGTATGAGCTTTTTTTTCACACAATCAAAACACATAAGGATGTTGAAGTGTTGTACACAGCTTTCAACAGTATAAATTATACTGTTAAAAACATAGAGCAACAATGGATCCCGGACGCATAAAATTAATAAGGAATGGCAAAATCTGTGCCAATCCCAGCACGATTTAACGGTGATGAAAGTTGTTCTTGATCAGTGCGCAACGGTTCGACCTTGTATCGAGCAAAAAAAAAACGGTTTTGTAAAAGCATACCACTCAGTGTTATAAGTACAAGCCACCTAGTTGCTCAGCAAGGAAAACAAATGAGCATAAAGAGAGGACACGAGAAAAGCATAGTTTTAAAAGATATACCACGGGGTATTTCTCGTAATCAGTACCTATTGGTGTTTTAAGAATAAAACCAGTTCTTCAAGGAATAGTATTTAAATAGAACAGTTCTTTGCATTCCATTTAACCCCCTGCGAGTGTTATGCACAGGGAAAGTGAAATCTTTCATTCGAAAGGCAACCACGTACGCCGGCATAGATTCTAAAAATGTGTCAGAAGTGGAGCAGAAACTCAGGAACCACGGGTTAATAGGAAGCGTGGTATTTCATCATACGCTAGTAATCGCTTCAGCTTCTCGCAAAGTATATGACAATCCTGACACCATGCTCCCATTAGAACAAATTTTGAAATGGTCACTGAAGGTGAAGCTTCCCTCACGTTCACGAGCAAAATGAGCTTCTTTTATTGCGATCGGAATTATATGGATAGCTAGATGCGAATTTTTACCGTCGCCGTGGTGTTCCGCATATGTTTGGGTACCCACATGCTACATCTTTATGTGTGCCGTATATGCAAGATAGGTGCTGGAATATTCAAGTGCCAAAGTTGCTCACACTAGTTCACCATTTCTTGTTTGAAATATTGCTAAGAATTTCAGATAATTTCTGCGCGCAGCAAAAGTAATAAAACATGTCATTCACAAAGCATGTCTTGTATCTTAAATAATATCATACTAATAAACACAGTTAAACAATATTGGGGCTTCAATTCTAAAAGTCATGTAATTGCATAGGTGTGGTTTTGTACGGACAGCACAATGGCACCTGTGCGATGCCGTTATTGCCAAGCATGGCGTGTTAAAGTATTAAACTATACCAGAAATTTTAGTGTGCCTCCGTATGACGTATGCTCGTATAATCTCACCTGCGTATAGTTATAACACCATCCAAAGAGTGCAAGTGCCACAGCAAACTTTGCTCTCGCTCTCATTGTTTTGCTGGTCAAGTGAAACCGGCATTTTTAATGCGATAGCTGCAGGCGACATTTCATCGTCTGCTCCGGCACAGCCGTGAAGCTCCGCATATATTTAGCGACATGTACACAATATTGTTAACTATGCCATTTGGGCACGTTATATTGCTACACTATTCAGTGATAAAGTTGCTGATACCGAGTCTTAGTATTTTGAAAATGGCAGCATGACATCAAACGCCATGAAGTATAACATTCATAGCGTATGTTTTTTTTATCCTAAATATTCTCAGTCTGTTAAACAATAAAAGTGCAAGACAGTATCAGTGCGGAAACCTGAAAGTGATGTCAAATGAGTCAGTACATGACGTACCTTGTTTACATCTTCCGCTAATGGACTGCGGAGCAATCTGTTTCATTTAGATGCTCTTAAAATCCGTTATATTCACCAGAAAAAGAATACAAAAAGCAACAAATGACTTATTTGCAATGTGCCACACATTTTCAGATTTTTAAGATGGCCATAAATATTACCGGATTCGGCCACTGATCACTGGTAACAAGGCTCTCGTCTTCTGAGCTAACATTTACGAATAGCAAAATTTTCTAGAAGAAGCCTTTAAATGCTTGTGGCTAAATTTCGCTGGCCCAAGAAATTTGACCAGGAATATTAGCGCAGTGCGAACGCGCAAGTGACATATTATGAGAAGGCCTGTAGCAGAAATTACACCTTACTTATGGCACATTATAATCATCCGTCAGTTGAATCTTGTATTGGTTTCCTTCTAATTATTCAGGTAATAAACCAGCCTTTCTGAAAGTGGTGACACTGTTTCGCATGACAATTTGAATGTCAACATCGAGTTTTACAACTTCAGTAAGTGAGCCGTCACGTATATTTACGATGTACTCTTTCGGAAAAAATATCAACAAGTATAGTCAAGTTAGACACGGTTGTTGTGAAAAAATTAGGTTCTAGTCATTATTGAAATGTACTTTCATATCAGCTCAAGAATTCTGTTCGGGAAAACAAGCATTGGGAGAAAAAGTGATCGCAGTTTCACCTGAAAGGCGAAGCATCAATTGCGACAGCAAATTTGGAGAGAGCTATACGGAGTAAATGATAGTAGCTTTATCAGCTGTATAAACTTGGACATGCAGCAGCACCGGCAACACGCAGAACTAAGGTCGACGCCGTCGGCGTTTTGCCCGCGTTCGCACAAAATGCGTGCGGCGTTGCTGACTGGTGCCGGAGCCTCTGATATAAATAGGCACTTGGTGCCGCAGCTAAAAGTCACCTCCCTTCCCCCCCCCCCCTCGCCCCCCCCCCCGCCTTTAGCGCGTCGGAAGAAGGCGCGTTTGCTCTACATATATGGCGATTGTAAAGGAGGAAAGAGACGCCTACTTCTGCAGCCCTTAAGGAAGCACGGCGCAGAACGCGCGTTTGTTTTCCGCCGTGGGTTCACTCCCCGTGAAAGAGCGCGTCCCTCGCGCCCTTTCACTCGCACATACAGCGTTCGGCGGCGCGCGGCGACGATTTCATATCCATTGACGTCATACGGAACCTCACGGCAACGGCGACGGCGACGCCGACGGCAGAAATCTGCTTTGGAGTGTCCATATAATTGCTATCGCAATAAAATTCTAAGCATTCCATACAATCACTCTCAATAATCCACGTCAACAGTTTCATTTACGCATGTTCATCGCGTCCTGAAGAAGTGTTGTAACGAAAGCCAGCCTACGTAGGGCCTTCATACTTATTGTCAAGTAGGACCAATTCCACAGAGATCAAGTAAGAATGCAGTATTTACCCAGGACAATAACACTTTTATGCCCTTCCCGCTCTAGCGTGTGCAATATAATTGCTATAGTAGTTAACATGTGCTTATACTAAGATAAAGCATTCATAGGACAAATTGTATAGCTAGGTTATCATTCCATACTTGCCAACTTGTCAACATGAAAATTCGTAAACTTCCCGTGAACATAAATGGGACAGGCAGGGTGACAGCAAATATTTAATAAAGTAATGATTGGGCATACCTGTTTCATGAGGTACATACGAATTGCATTGAAGTTGATTTAGCCAAAGTACTAGGAACAAGAGCAGAAACTGAAAATCCACCCACTGTTTTTAATCACAGTGACTTTTTCAGCGACATTGCTGTTGCCTGTGTTTCCTGCTTCAGGAACTTCTCTGAATAATCTTGCTCGAAGCAAGTACTCTCTAAGTTGTGATGTGGTATTTTCTGCTGCCACAAAAGGTTCATGAAGATACGAATGTACCAAGAAAATTACTTTATAGAACGCAATATTTCCTGCCAATCTTGCCCAGCCCGGCAACCAATACCTTTGAAGGTTTTTCTGAAACAGAATTCATGTTCCGTTACATTTTACACAAAATTCGTAAAATCGTAGAACGAGGAAAAATTGGCAGAATGCAGCTGATGTTCAATTTAAAAAAAAAAGCGGCCAAACGCTTCGTGAAGTGACCGAGGCTCATTTCACTATAAAATACAGGATCATTTCAGCAATCAGGTAATTTGATTAAGAGTCAAACGGCCTACACTGAAAAATCTCTGCAGTGTTAAATTCGCTTTCGCTTCTTGCCAAGTTCTGGTTGACTAGTTCTGGTGGCAGTTGCCAGCCTTGCTTCTCGCTTTCTCTTTCCTGTGTATATGTTTTCAAATCAAATAATAATAATTCTTGCCAAGTATACTGACCCAAGCACGTGCCCTTTTGTTACACATTTCCGATCTGGTATACTGAGTAATAATTTTACGACACGTCTTTTAAATCCTCGGTGAGGCCTGATGCGCTCCCAACTCAGTATAAATTAGGCAGTATCTTGTGGCTGCCTCATGCGCTCTACGTCTTTCAAATATAACTTGTACACTTGCTGAGGTGTATGCTTTCTCTACTGGTGCCACGTTTCTTTCCGACACAGTCAGCTGTGCTCCTGGTATATGGCTTTACAGCATGAAAATGGACAAGCAAAATATTTTACCCTAACTTTCATAATTTCGTACGATTATCTTACCGCGCACCCCTTTTCCCACTTGTACATTTGCCTATACACCTTCATCATATCCCACGTTTTCATAAATTTCCAGCTGGCTTGCGAGTTTGCGCTTACTAGTCTTTGCACACACGTCTTTCATACGCAACTGCAGTAGGTTTTCATTCGTTCCTAATGGAAATACCGCTTCGGTGCAAATAGAATTGATCGGCATAGTATGATTGCAGAGGAGAATTGGAACTTACCTTTTATAAACCTACGCTTCCATTTCGTTTTAAATGAGATTTCACGATGCCTGTAGAATTCTTGGGTTTTCGATGAATGCCGGTCTAATAAAACCGCGATGCTCAAAAGTACGGAAGCAACATATATAATACAACTACTGCTGAAAGGAAAGTATCTAAGAGGAAAACAGTTGCGACAACTTTCGATGAAAAGGGCCATCTGAAACTCTGAAAAACAAAACACTATCGTAATGCAATAAAACCACAAGAAAGTGCACAGCTGCACAAAGCTCTTGCTTCGGGGATAGCGAATGACAGGAAATTGGGGCTGAGCGCAAGGACCGTGTTTTCATTTCAAGTTACGCGGGATGGGCGTTACCTCGACCTGTTGTTCCCTCAAAATGCCAGCCCAAGACAGTAGTTCTTTGTTGCGCTCTGTAACGATGCCGTGGCGATTTGCGAGCATACCAGCCACATTGGAAGCCGTATGCAGAGAGTGGCTTTGTTCCCTCTGATAAACCACGCCTTCCCAGTTTGCACTGGTAGTTTCCTGTCTGATCTTTATCTTTACATCGCCAAGGAGGCATTCAAATTACTACGTAATTCTGTGAGCTCGTTTCTTTTTCTATCATGATTTTATACATTCTTCGATCGTGAGATCTTACAATGAAAGCAGCTGAGCACGAAGTCATTTCCTAAAGATATCTACTCTTTGATGGGAAATGCCACAAACAAGGGGAGAGGATGCAAGTTTTCTAGGATGATCATTACGTAAGACGTCTTCGAAACTCCGAAAAGAGTTTCTCGTTCAAAGCGATAGCCAACAAAGATATTAGCTCCACTTTGTACCTGCGTAAGAGCGATCAAGTCTCACGACCCCACCATAGTCCAAAGCACAAAAGTCCAACAGCTTAATGGAATAATACTATAGAACACCGGTCTTTGCACTGCTGGAAATAAATAGCCACCAAAAAATTGCCTACGCAACCCACCTTTAGAGATGATCAGGACCGCTAATGCGATCAGCAATCTATCTTATGATAGATGTGTAATTAATAATGATAAGTTTTATATGTTACAATGATTATTATGAACAGTGGCACCCGCCATGGTGGCGTGGTAATAATACTATACAACGTTATGACGCTGTGCTGCACGAAGTCCCTCTCAGTTAGCCTTAAATAAATAAATAATTGCATGTAATTCGCTAACAAAGACGACATCTAGATGGCTGTCCTACGTACTCTACAAAAATAAACAAACATTATCCGGCCGCCTGTGTATACAAATGCAGCTATATCTGCATGTAGCTCTTAAATGTTTGCAAGCACCCATGTCTAACTGCTGCCGTATGTACCAGCAATTTATCAAATGATAAAACATGAATACGCTTTGTGACTGTGGGAAGGCGCCTATCGCACATACATTACTTAGTACATTGCAGGGAACGGCGCTTCCGAGCAAATGGTCCAATAAAGATGGGTGGAAAACAATGCTTCTTGCAGTGGTGCAGCATAGATGACAAAAATCACGCCCAAAGTATTTTTTTTAATGGTGCCATCGCAAATGGTGTGATTTTCTCGCAGTCTGAGATTTGAGAGGAGTATGACGCAGTTTATAAAGAAAAGCGGGATGACTACACCAGCGTGCTTTCGAGATGATCTGAAAAAAATAATATTATGGCCACTCAAAAAAGCCTGTAACAGATTGTCGCAAATATTTCTGCGATAAGTACTGTCTGAACCTCTAAAGCGCCGTCGACGTTAGCCGTAAGCCTTTCGTAACGGTAGATAAGCTTTCTGGGCCACGTATATCGCGGGGGAGGTCTCCAAAGTGTACGCAGCAGATTTTGCAGGCCACCGGCCGCCGTGCAACTAACCGGTTAACAGGCGACCGGGAAGCGTGCATACAGTCAGCGCCAACTCAACGCTGTCACCGGCGTCGCAAACATCGGCTACATTTTATATCAAAGTAAACTAATGCATGCTAGAATAAAGTCATCCGGAAATTGTGCATTTGAGGAGAAGCGATGTTTACTGCCTACTGCCAAACGTTTATCGTGCACGGATGAGAGTTCCCACAGAAACGAAATTAAGTTGCAGCGCAAGGCGAACCGCTTACCTACTCGGCGATCGTAGCCGACAACACTACGAATATAAGCATATTTTCTTCTTACTGTGAAATTATTGCAAGGAGAGGGTCAAGCGCCAACAATGGTAACAAAACAATGTGGTTTGTGAGCGTCGGTGGTTAGTTCTGAATCGCCGTCGGGTACTGCTTTCGAAATGATACGAAAAGGGTCTTGTGACGATATTGACGCCCGGCCCGGAGACCGTCGGCTGCGAAGCTGCCAGCGACGCCTTCGTCGTCGGCAATTAGCCTCGTTCCTTTGCGGCTGGCGCAGAAATGGGTCCCGAGCCTATGCTATACAGCGAGCGAATCTTGCCGCTCATGATCAAAACCATCGTCGCACGGCGGCCCAGGAACGGCAAATGACCCACGGCTAAGGTGGATAGAACTCTGGCACTACGTTAGTAGTGATTTTCGTTATCTCCACCGATAAAGTCAAATCTGCTGCATTCCTATAAACATTTCTTGTATACATAATTACTACATGGCCGGCATCATGTAGCTTAAGATGAGTGAATATCACACTAGCCAAACAGCAAAAATGTCTACGTAAAGACTCTTGAACTGTCACTGAGTACCCCGTGCACAGTGTATGTATATAGACGTTATATGCTTCACCATGCGCGCGAATTCGCTCTAAGAACGCTCCCAGCAATAACTTCACAGGCCTCCTACACATCTTCAGGAAGGTCATGAAATACGCTAAATGCTTGCGGCGTATTAGTAAAGGCTGGACACCAATATAAAGATTCCTTCTACACTTATGTGGAAGAACTTGCAGTGTCCTAACGATGCCTATATAACCCCGTTCCTTTTATTGCGATAGCAATAATATGGACACTCCAAGCGGATTTCTGCCGTCGGCGTCGTCGTCGCGTCGCCGTGAGGTTCCGTATAAAGTCCGCGGGCGATAAAATTGTCGCCGGTGGGAGGTCGAAACTTATTTATTGGCCCTAAAATTACTGCGGAAAGACTCCAGGTGGTCGGTGGTTCTTGACTGTTGGTGGCAGGCCCTCAGTCCAGGGTTCCGCTTGCGGCTGCCGCTCTGCGGATCCGGTCGCGTGTTTCTGTTTGCGCCCAAGCCCAGTGCTCGACCCCTGGCGCCGCCATGCGCCGCTCGCGCGTACCACGTTTTTAGGTGGTTTCTATCGCCGAGGGCGTTCGAACGCAATCATATGGTTCACATGAATGCATGCTTTGGAAACGTGGCTATATGGCCTACTGGTTCGAACGGCCACGTCTGCGATGAGCTCTGCTGGAAACAGCGCATCGGCCCTCGGCCGAGGATTCCAACCGCCGTCAACTACTGATCCCGGTAATTACAAGGTCGTTCTCCCTAGTCTACCAACTGGCAATACCGTTCTCAATTCAGTTTTCCTGCATGCTGACCTAGCAGGGCGGCCGTATCGGGCCTCGGACTTTCGCGATGCGCTCCTTTCAGTTTTGAATGCAGCTAATATCCTCGGCGCAGGACAGTACCAGATGAGCCATTTGTGGCTAGTAACATGTCTAAATAGCATCGCGAAACAGAAACTTGTCGACATAGGCGAGCTGCTGGTGAAGGGCCTCAAGTGCCTTGTCATAGACCCGGAATGCAAAAACATCAAGATGAAGCTTCTTTGGCTTCCCCCCCACCTCGAACAGAGACTGATTGTTGAAGCGTTAAAACCTTATGGGACAGTGCAGTCTATCACGAGAGAAATGTGGCGGTGTGATGGTATGGAGGGCTGGCAAATTACTAATCGCGACGTGGCGTTTACACTGAAGGACTGAGTCTCTGCCAGTAATCTGCCTCACCTATTGAGCATATACGGCCATCAGTGCCTCGCCTTGGTTCCTGGCCGTCCACCACTTTGCCTACGGTGCAACAGAGTCTGGCATATCCGGTGACAATGTAGGACACCACGCTGCAGTAACTGTCACCGCTACAGTCACATTGTAGATGCATGCATCGGAACCTACGCTGACAAGCTTCGTGGAAACAGACCAGCTGAGGATGAGACCATCACCGATCATCTAATGGATCTGAGTGAGGTTGTGGATGCAACCGGTGAAACACCCGCTGAAGCTCATCGACAGGAGGAGACAAAGCCTTCATCGGTGGAGGATAGCCTTAGCCCGAAGCCTGCCGCTGTGGAAAACACTAAGTTGCCTGACGACGAACCAACTATGTCATGGGCTGAATTGCCACCAGTTCAAGACCGCTCGCCATCAGTGGAATCTGGATCGATGTGTGAGGCTACTAAGAAGCGTCCAGCGTCAGCTGACAACCCATCGCCCGAGGGAAAGGAGGCCCGGGTTCCCAAAGTGTCAAAGTTGACAAAACCGCCCCGGGGAACGCCTACACCAGCAGATATCTCATATGTTGAAGTGCAGCAAAAGGTCCCCAGTGCATCACTTCATAAAGAAGGGAGTGATGCACCCCTAGAGCGGCATGTGAACGCTGCGCCAACATAGGTAATCATGGCGGGCGCTCTTCTCTTCCACTTTGGTACTTTAAATGTCCGTGGCTTACGCAGTAACCGACGGAAAGTTAAACTCCTTCGTTTGCTACGCAATTGGAAATTAGATATTGCTGCTATCCAAGAAACAAAGATTGAATCCGATGAAAACACAGAAGTAGCTCTAACTCCATTTCTATCCGACTATAATGTTTGTGTAAGCCATGCAATAGGAGTTTCCGCTGGTTGTATGTTATTCGTTAGAAGACAATTACAATGTGATCTGCTGCATTTGTTTACAGATAGGGAAGGGCGCCTAATATGGTGTGACATTGATATAAGTGGTATTAGCGTTAGATTTGTGTGTGTTTATGCCCCGAACAAGCTACGTGAACGAGAGTGTTTTTTTTAATCTCTAGAACATCATTTGTCTACTGATCGTGCATTGGTCCTTTTTGGGGACTTTAATTGTGTATGTAATGTTCAAGATCGTACGTCATTGAGGCTGAGACGTGATCCAAGTGGTGATGCGTTGCAACGCCTGATGTGTGATTATCAGCTTGTGGACATTGGGGAACATAAAAATGCGGGGTGTCGCTACACGCATTTCCAAGGTATCTCGCATGCACGGCTTGATCGAATTTACGTTTCGCTTAGCGTCCTATCTCTTATTCATGGTTACACTGTGCACCCTGTGTTCTTTAGTGACCATTGCCTAGTCTCAGCATCTTTTGGTAGTCGTCGATACCAAAGCCCGCGTATGTGCTGGGAGTTGTGGAAATTTTATAACCAACTATACTTTCGCGTGAGTGCTTCTTAAGGCGGTGGTCCCACTCCGGCGGCACGAGCCCCCCGTTTTCAGTACTTTTGGAGTAACCGTGGCGGCTCTTCTACTTGGGATATAAAGTTGTGGTATATACCATAAAAAGCTTAATTCTTGTAGATTCCAACTATATATAATATAAAGAAATTGATTCGTGTGATTTAGAAATAAATGTTCAAGAACAAGCATGAGATACATGGTTTTTGCGAACCGTGTCTCAGTTGTGACCATATTTAGAAGAAACTACCGCACTTACTGTATTGCGGCTTGCTCTGTAGCTTTAACACATATTTATCTAGCTCCTAGACGTAGCAAATTAATTTTTAATGTTTACTTTTTGGATAATTTGCTTTTGAAAATTGCCAAATATTGCAATTTTTGTTGTAAACAGCCCGGCAAATACATGCTCAAGGAAGCTAAATTTTGGATAAAGTAGAGACCAAGGTATTTCCATTTAGGAGGCAAAATTTTATTTGTGTAACTTTATTAGTTTTCCTAATAATGCAACCGAAAATAAGCAATATTTAGAATTCTGGTTTTATTTTTGCCCAGTTTTGCGGGAAGGTAATAAAACTGCGAAGCTGCGCTTTAAAACTAATAAAGTTACATGAATGAAATTTTGTGTCCTAAATGGAAATTCCTTGAACTCTGCTTTATCCAAAATTTAGCTTCCTTGAGCATGTAGTTGCCGGGCTGTTTACAACAGAATATTGCAATATTTGGCAACTTTCAAAAGCAAATTATCCAAAAAGTAAAAATTAAAAATTAATTTGCTACGTCTAGGAACTAGATAAATATGTCCTAAAGCTACAGAGCAAGCCGGAATGCAGTAACTGCGATAGTTTCTTCTAAATATGGTCACAACTGAGACACAGTTCGCAAAAACCATGTATCTCATGCTTGTTCTTGAGCATTTATTTCTAAATCATATTAATCAATTTCCTTATATTATATATAGTTGGAATTTGCAAGAATTAAGCTTTTTATGGTATATACCACAACTTTATATCCCAAGTAGAAGAGCCGCCACGGTTACTCCAAAAGTACTGAAAACGGGGGGCTCGTGCCGCCGGAGTGGGACCACCGCCTTAAAGCGTGTTACTGAGCTTATAGTTCATCTGTCATGCCGCAAAGACTTGCCTCTTTTTGCTGTGTGGGAATTAAGCAAACAGGAAGTTAAAATGATAGCTATCGCAGAATCCTCAATATTGGCCTTTGAACAAAAGAATAATTACAAAGAATTGTGTATACTTCTGAGGGAATTACATGAGCTTGAATGTCTCCATCCGGGTGAATATATTGATGATATTCATAACACCAAGGCGCAGTTACAGGCTTTGTACACTGAAAAATACAGAGGTGCACTAGTGCGTGCGCGAGCGCAGCTTTTTCTGGAAGAATAGCCATGCAGTAGGTCCCTCGGTGATGAGCGCCGACACGCGCTGTCTAAACAAATCCTAAGTATAGACTATGGTGGGATCGTTGTGAATGAGCCGACCCTAATAACTAAAGCGTTTTTTGAACATTACCAAAAATTATTTCGAAGCCATAAGCCCTTAGATACAGGTGTGTCTACCACCAAATTTGTATCGTTGCTGCCCCAGTTAAATCAGGACGATTATGATTATACAAATGATGACATTGATATTAATGAGATAACTGCATGCATAGATTCATTAGCGAAAGGCAAGACGCCCGGCCCGGATGGCCTTAGTGCCGAATTTTATCAGTGTTTTCGTTTCCTCTAGTCCCCATTATTACTTCAGGTGTACCGTGAGGCCTTGGAGGTAGGGTACCTACCTGCCACAATGTACGAAGGGCACACTGTCCTCATAGCCAAAAGCAATGATGAAACTAAATTGCAAAAAGTGGGCGGATACCGGCCGATTTCCTTATGTAATGTGGATTATAAAATTTTTGCAAAACTATTAGCTGACCGTTTACAAGTCATGATAAGATCTGTGGTAGGTGACTATAAAACATGTGGCATCAGAGGTCGGTCCATTCAGACCAACATTCATGTTGCTAGATCGGTGCTATGCGTAGCTGAGGGGATTGGACAGGTAGCAATGGTACAGCTAGATCTGGCTAAGGCGTTCGACAGGGTAAATAACTCGTTCCTGTTACTGTACTAGAGCACATAAATATCGGATCCCGGCTCCTTCAAGGTGTCAAAATATGTTATGCTAATGGCTCAACGAGGTTGATAGTGAATGGTTCTCTCTCCGATCCGATTAGGCTTTTGTCATCAGTAAGATAAGGATGCCCTTTGTCACCGCTTCAATTCTGCCTGTATTTGGAGCCACTTTGTATGAGCATCCTGAAAGAAGAAACTTTCCAAGGGTTTAAACTGCCGTCGAGTGAGATTCGGGTTCTTGCATATGCAGACGACGTCGCCTTCTTTTGTACTGACAAAAGGAGTGTAAAGACGCTCTCGCACTTACGAAAGAATTTTGTGCGGCTTCTGGTGCTAGCATTGACTTTGTAAAAAGTTCAGGTTTTTGGTTTGGACTATGGGCCACAATGCCATCACATTACGCAGGCATTCAATGGAAAAAAGATCTGCGCTATTTAGGTGTACCTCTCTCACAGTATAGAAATAGCAATAGTCATTGGTCGGGAGCAGTAGAAAAATTACGAAGTAAAGTGAATTCATGGCGAGGACGGAATTTGTCAATGTTCAGTCGTGCTGAAGTGTGCAACGTGTTCTTAGTTTCCCGTCTCATGTATGTGCTGCAAGTACTGCACTGCTCAAGACTTAGTATACAGGCACTGCATCGCGTATTTGCAACATTTATTTGGAGCTCGAGTTGCGAATCGATGCGGCGCGATAATCTGTTCGTCCCTCTTGCAAGATGTGGTCTAGGATTAGTCCATCTCTTCGTCAGAAAAATTGTTTCTCGTCTGTTTTTATTTCGAGACAGTGACCATCCTTTTTTACGTGAAATGCTACAGCTCCGATGAGTTCATCATCTTCCTGATATAGTAGTGTCATCAGACGCAAAAGATGTCCCACAGGCTCCTTGGGGCTTTCTCAAGGAGGTCGTTGATTCATTCCTTTTCTTGAAAGTTAGGTTCAGCCTGGAGTACATTTTCACTCCAAGTCGAAAAGCAATGTCTGCTGCACTGGTGGATTCGATTTTCCCAGATCCTTTGTATCGTGCACTTTATTTAAATCGGCCATATCAGGACGTACTTAGGCGGGTCCGTAAAATGTGTATACCTCCTGGAGCTAAAACATTTTTCTTTAAATTGCATACGGAAACACTTCCTGTTAAAACCTGGTTGAACGCGAGGGGCTGCTTCGTGCCATGGTCCACGAACTGTCGACTGTGATCACGTGCTGAAACCATAGATCACTGTTTTATTGACTGTACTGATGCTATATTTTTCTGGGACATTCTCCAACGGACGCTTAAAAAGGACATTGACATCACTCCATACGCAATTAGGTTCCTACCGTTTAAGATTACTGGCGGTCCTCCCTATGACATGTATAGCCTATGGAGAGCTAGAATGTGTGATCGCCATGCCGAAAGCCCGCGATCTACAAGATCATTCCTTCAAGAAAGTGCAGCTTATGTAAGAAGTGTCTACGCTGCGCAGGAACCTCCGCCGGACTGAATGCACTTTTTGGACCCATGTGTGTGTTTGCCCGAGTTTTAAGTGTGTAGCTATGTCCGCACTGTAATATACCTTCAGTTTTATTTTCCATGCATTAAAGAAAAAAAAAAGTTGCCATATGGCCTAGTGGTTACGACGCTCGCCTTCAGACCAGGCGTACGCGGTTTCGAATCCACCCTTCGCAAGAAAATTTTCCTTCTTGGTATTACGCTTTTCTTTTTTTTCTTTCTGTTTGCCAGCGCGGTCGGTTGAACCCCGGTGACGTGGCGGAAGCCATGGTGCCGGGCGCCGACGCGAAGCGGTGGTCGTTGGGTTGTTGCGGAGCGCAGCGTAGCAACACCCCAAATAAAAAATACTGCTCCAGTCAGGTAGACTGCTCTCTCCCTGATATCGAGAATATATTTGGACCATCAAAACAGTGATGCGTTTATTTAGGAATACCATCGATCTCCTAACAGCAGCTCAGTCGTGCCTAGTCACCATAAGCCCAGTGTGTACTCCGTCAACGCCTCCTCCGTTCCAACGGCGGCGGCTAGAAACATGGTACGCGCGAGCGGTGCATGGCGGCGCCAGTGGTCCAGCACTGGGCTTGGGCGCAAATAGAAACACGCGACCCTGTCAATCAGTACTGAAAGTTGGGCGAGTTGGTATCTATTCATCTTGTAACTGCAGCGCGCACACGAGAAACGAGGACAAAAAATGTCACAGTTTCGGCCTAAGGGCGAAGCAATGAATGCGATAGCAACACAGCAATGTCATACGAAGTAAGGTGAGCGGCTTTGGTAGCAATATGAATTGTAGTAAACATGAGCTGATTAAGTAAGCAGGTGTGCTGGGGCGTAAGTAGACCGACATGAAGAGAGACTGGATGACCACGAGGAGGCGCGTGTGAAAAGGTGGTGTTGATGAGAAGCGCTTCCCATGGGCAGCGCGTGCGAAGGGACACACCTGTAGCGCTGCACTGCCGACCCGGGCAGCATTGCATGTGTAGCGTGCGTTGGAAAATGTGGCCCGACTATTACTAACTGATTGAACAAGCGCGGTGTGAGCGCGCACAAACAAACATGAATAGATCACACTGAATGACTGCAGACAACGACTGTCAAAACGCTGGCAGCAAGCGCATATATACGCCGCAGCAGCGGGCGAAGGTACGTGCGGTCTATCGCTTCAACGGAAACTGAGCGGCGAATGCACGGCGCATAAAGGTCATAGCCGTGTGGAGATAAGAGACGGTGCGGACGAGCGACGAGCGCGGTTGTTGGCAGCGTACAAGTGCCCCCCCCCCCCGGCTCCCTCCGGCGCTGGCTTCCCGCTTCCTTGCTTGCGCGTGGGTGATTGAGTGCGTTCGCTCTCCGTGATAGCGCGCGTCCCCGCACGCTTCCGCTCGGGCATACCCCGCGCGGCGAACATTTTATCTATAGGGAACCTCACGGCGACGGCGACGACGACGGCGACGGCAGAAATCCGGTAGAAGTGTCCATATAATTGCTATCGCAATAAAAGGTGAAAGTGACAGACAGGAGCCTGTCAATCAGACTCAGCTGATCGTCCAGGCTCTCGCTGGCCAGCAGCCATTCCCATCGCTCGGCTGTAGGGTGTTGCATGGTGGGTACGGCAGTGATAGCCTGAGATGCCCACGTGATATGAAAGAAGGTTGCTTTAGCTGAGCACCATGGGCAGCGAGGAGGGTATGGCACAGGATTTGGATACGTGCTAGTTTGGATTTTTCTACAACTGACCGATTCCTCTCTATGTAGTGTTGCGGGTGGTGGGACATAGGTTCTCCTAAGTCCACTATAGTGGTTTAGAATTGCCGAGTAGTCACACAGGGCGGGAACAGGTTCCTCAGGGGCGGAGTTGGAGAGTGTTCGGCTCGTGTGCCCTCGAGCTTCAGTATCCACTGCCTGGTTTCCCTCCAGCCCTATGTGACCCAGGGTCCATATTATCTGATGCTGAATTGGGTGGGTATGTGTACTGAGATGCTCGCCAGTGTCCTGTCGCGCTCAGGATGATACCGAGGGCAGGCTGGCTGAAGCGCCCTTGAAGGTAGTGGTGGCGAGCCGCTTGGGAGTCCATAAGAACTGTGAGCGATCGTGTCTGTCTGTAGCCGGGGCCAAGAGGGAGCGCAATGGCTGTTTCTTCGGATTCGGTGATATTGTGGCATCGTATGGAGGCGCTGGTCAATTCTTGAAGTGTGCTGTCCAGAACTGCGGTTACTGCCTTGGTGTTAATGCGATCGTAGTTGGCGGCGTCAACATAGTATGTGATGTTCTTGTGCCCCTGCTCTCGTGCGAGGGCACCCACTCTGGCTTCCCGCCGTCCCTGATGTAGTCGGGGGTCCATATTGCGGAGGATGGGGGCGACCTTATTGTATCGGGTGATATCGGCATGTACTACACGTGCCGATAAGTACCAGTTATATCGGTGTTGGCGTAACCCGATCCAGGCATGTATATAAAGCCTTGCTCAATAAACATAACAGGATTCTTCCCGTTACGCTCGGACTGTCAGGATGGCCCAACGGCGCCGAACGATACACTGGTGTCAGAAGTTAACCGAAGCTAGCACTTAAACAAGTACAGCAGTGGATTTCTTGAAACCACCGCCCCCACTACGTACTAATCGGGATATCAGCAAGAACTAGGCAGCTACTCAAGCAGCGCTTCGAGTTGTTCTTGACGGCGTCGGAGCCCAGTGCGAAAACTCGAACGGAAGCAACGAAGACAGCGCTCGTCTTAAGCGTCGCAGGTGAGGAAGCTATATAGATGTTTAATACGTTCGACTGCTAGCAAAATGAGGATAGCAGCGACTACAAAGGAGTCGTGCAGCAGTTCGATGCATATTTTGCAGGACAGAGTAACAAAGTGCACGAACACTATGTATTTCGTTCAATGATTCAGACGCCAGGAGAACCCTTTGAACATTTTGTAAAGGATCTGAGGACTCAGGCAGGAGCGTGCAACTTTGGCAGCCTTAAGGAGTCGATGATCAGGGACGAGTTCGTGTACGGGGCCATAGACAGCAACCTTCTAGAAAAGCTGTTAAGGGGTAACAACTTAACCCTGCAAAAGGCATAGCTGGTATGCAAAGCCGTGGAAGCAGCAGCAGCGCATCAAGAAATCTGGGCAAGCGAACATAAGCAAGTAGATCCGGTAAGCGTGGCTCCCAATCTCAAACCTTTTCCACTAAAAGAAGAACCCCCCTTTTCCAAGTGTCAAAGTGTGGGCGCAGGCATGCACCACGAAGATGTCCAGCCTTCGGGCAGATGTGCAGGAAGTGCCATGGCGTAACCATTTATTTATTTATTTATTTATATTTACTTATTTATATTTATTTATTTATTTATTTATTTATTTATTTATTTATTTATTTATTTACACAGTACTGCAGGCAGCAATGCTGCCCAAGCAGGAGAGGGTTTACAAAATATTGTTTTTTAGCAGTTTTTCAAACGAAAGATAAGATTTGCATTCAACAAATTCCGGTAAGTGATTCCATTATTCACTCGTAAGTGGAAAAAAAATTATTTCTGAAAGATTTTAGTGCGGGCAAAGTATGACTGGACTACTTCAGAATGAAAAATACGTGACGACCTGCGTGGAGCACTGGTAATATATGTGGCATTTGCTAAACCTGTTTGATTTTGAAACAATGAGTAAAAAAAATTCAACCTGGCGATTTTACGGCGCACATGGAGCGGATCCAGTCCAAGTTGGCGTAACATACCAGAAACTGATGATGGTGTTTTGTAATCGGAGCAAATAAACCTTGCAGCCAGGCGCTGAATTCGTTCAAGTTTATCAATTTCCTTATTGCCGTACGGGTCCCACACTATTGAAGCATACTCTGGGACTGGGCGAACGAGGGAAAGATAAGCTTGCAGCTTGACAGATGAAGGTGACTTCTTTAGCTTTTTGAATGCTTTATTGCATTTGCTGTAAATATGGGTGTCCCATTTAATGTTGCTGTTAATTGTTATGCCTAAGTATTTAACAGAGGTAATAGATTCAAGGTTCCGATTGCCAATGTGGTAAGTACAAAGTAGCGGTTTTCGTTTCATTGTCATTGACACTGTTTTGGAAAAGTTTATTTGCATTCCTCTGTCGTCACCAGCCCGCGAGTTTACAAAAACTACTGTTAAGTGTATCCTGGCATGAAGAACCTCTGACAGCAGAATAAATGACACAATCATCAGCAAACAATTTCACCTTGACATTAGGATCCACATTTTTCGCAATATCCTTTACATAGATAAGAAACAGCAGTGGTCCCAACACTGACCCCTGTCCCTGTGGTACACCGGATAAGAAAGGCAGGCTATTAGATTTCACACCATCAATTTCCACAAACTGAACACGATTTTCTAAGTAAACCTGAATCCAATGCACTATATTTCCTGGTAGTCCAATTGAATTAAGAATTTCAGTTATATTTGCATGTGGCACACGGTCAAATGCCTTTGACAAGTCTAGAAATATTGCGTCAATCGGCAGGCGGTCATCTATGACACTGGCAAAGTCGTGTACAATAGAGAACAATTGAGTTGAGGTTGAAAACTTCCTACGGAAGCCATGCTGAAAATCAACGAAAAAGTAATTCGCTTCCAAGTGGCTAGATATGTGATTAGCGATAATATGGTCGAAGACCGTACAACATGTGCTTATGAGGGATATAGGTCTGTAATTGTTAGGAATAAATTATCACCTGATTTAAACACCGGTATTACCTTGGCCATGAGCCAATCTTTTGGTACTGAGCTCTGTATAAGGGATGCAATAAAAATAATGTATAGGAATTCAGAATTTAGTTCGGAGAAGCGTCGAAGAAAGTTGTCAGGCAAACCAACCGCTCCAGGCGATTTTTTACGTCAATATCAAGGAGCATAGAAATAATGCCTCCGCAACTCATTGAAACGTTAGGAATTGATTGAGATGCAGATGGTGTATATGATTTATCATGGGCGCTGAGAACTGAGGGTATAGTGAATGCTTTATAAAATGTGTTATTTAATTCATTGATGATATCATTAAGATTAGAATTTACGCAGTTGTTTATTCTTAGCTGCTGAACACTTCGATTAGAGTTGGACAGAAAACGCCAAAACATGTCTGGGGAGTTCTTTTAAGAATGTAATCATAGTCTGGTTATGGAATTTGTCGCAGGCGTGACGTAGTTTGATGAGTAAAGCATCCCTTAAAGAGCGGAATTCGGTATTCTGAGGTAGCTTATACTAGCGTTTGCGCTCAATTCTACGTTTGAGATGAACGATTTCACGAGTGATCCATGCATTCGCCAAATGCTGCAAAGCCTCCACGGAAGTTCACGAGCTCCTTGGCTCCGAAGACAATTTTGACATTCTGGATGTGTCAAATCTAGTAAATAGTCGACGCGACTGGATGGTGTGAGTACAAGTTAAGAACGTGCCAGTAAACTTAAAGGTCGCCATTGGAGCACAAGCAAATTTGCTGCCTTTGCGCTGATACCTCAAGATGCGCCCTAAACCGCCGCTGAATCCAAGTAGCACGGTGTTGCTGTTCGTATGGAGGAAGTGCAATTCACCACATCGGGGTCATACGTACCGAAGTCACACTGAATGGCTCGACCTCAGTACTCGATTTTTTCGCCGTCCGGAAGGGGCGTCAAGCGATTGTCGAAATTCAAGCATGCCAACTCATGGGACTTGTGCCGCATGTACACAGTGCATATAAGAGCAGCCCTGAACGCATCTTCAACGAATTTCGCCATCTATTTACCGGAACCGGGTGCGTGCAACGAGTATACAAGACGGTGTTGCGTGATGGCACCGTTACCGTCGTCCAGGCCGCAAGGCGTATTCCAGTGGCCTTACAGGAACCCCTCAAGATGGAAACTGGACCGCATGCAACGTGCAGGCATTATCACGAAAATGACTGAGCCAACAGACTGGGTGAGTCCTGTCGTTATTGTTCAAAAAAGGACGGGAAAATCCGAGCGTGCATCGATCCACGAATCATAAATGAGTGCCTAAAACGAGAGCATTACGTAATGCCTCGCAAGAATATATAGAAGCCGATCTCGCCGGCGCGACAGTGTTCTCGTGCCTAGATGCAAACTCTGGCTTTCACCAGAACCCTCTAGATGAAGAAACCTCCAGAATTTGTACCTTCGCAACACCATTCGGCCGCTACCGGTTTATCCGTTTACCCTTTGGTATAGCATCTGCTTCAGACGTTTTCCAGAGAACGTTCAATGAAATTTTTGAAGAAATTCCCGGAATCAGAGTGTACGTTGATGGCGTGCTTATCTGGGGTGCATCCATAGAAGAGCATAATGAACGCCTAAGGTCGGTGCTGCGAGCAGCTGAACGTGCCGGTCTAACATTCAACCCAGAAAAGTGCACGATTGCTGTCGAAAAGATTTCTCGGGAACGTAATTGAAAAAAATGGCATCAGGCCAAGCCCATCCTGGATAAATTGCATGTTGCAACTGCCAACACCTGTGGACAAGCTTGCGGTGCAAAGAATGTTGGGCGTCGGCAATTACTTCGACAAGTTCTTGCCGTCGCTCGCTGAAAGAACAACACTACTGAGGGGTCTGATCAAAAACGACTGCATTTTCGAATGGACAGCCGACCACGATCAAGAATGGAAGCAGTTATGTGACAATTTGAGCAAATCATATTTGCTATCTATCTTTGATCCTCAGCGTAAAACTAAAGTGTCGTGTGACGCGTCGCGAAACTGGGCTTGGATCTGCTTTGTTGCAATGCCACAATAACACGTGGAAACCATTCGCGTACGCGTCATGAGCGCTCAGCGAAACAGAGCAACGATATTCACAAATCGAAAAGGAAACATTAGCTTTGCTGTATGGCTGCGAAAGATTCCATCACTTCATATACGGCCGCAAAGTAACTGCAGAGACCGATCATCGGTCCTTGATTGCCATCGCTCGAAAACCAATAGACGATATGCCGCCAAGGCTACAGCGTTTTTTCCTACGTCTGCTGCGTTCTGACCTTGACTTGCAATTCATTCCAGGGAAGCAGCTTGTCCTGACGCTGAGGTGGAGTCGAGCAGAGCGGTTGGCTCTGCATGGAGCTCCGCGATTTTCCACCTTTTGACCAGTTTTTCTTACGATGTGCTGAATTTCGTGGTGGATACGTGATTCGGGAACATCTAAGGACTCTTCCGACACTACTGTTACCGGTGAGCTCTTCGCCTTTTCGTAAATACGGGCCCGGACGTGCCCGCCACACGTGTGCGGATTGCTAACACTTAGGCCGATTACGGCGTCGGCCGCTGCGCGGGAGACGCCTGGCGCGCTGCCGTGACAGATGGCGACCCCGGCTGCAGCCGGAGCTGCGACGCCGACGGCGGCGAACGCTAAGACGGACACGCCTGAACCAAGCTATGCTGAAGCTACAAGCTCGCTCGAACGACTAAAAACACAAGCCGCGCTCTCAGACTTGGACGGGGAACAAATGGAGTGCCAAGACACCGACGAAGGGGATGACATCATCCCACACGACACCGATATGCCTACCACACGCATCGAGCAAGACGAGGACAAAGGAGACTGGCAAACGGTGTTAACCATTCGCCAGAAGAAGTCTCTAGCAAGAGCTGGAAGGGAAACCGTGGGACAAATCGGTGGCTATGACTCGTCGAGCCAGCACCTCGGACCACCCAAGAAACCGCCGTTGAAGAAAAAGTCACGAGCAAACAGACTACCTCCGTTACCAAAGCAAGAGTTCAATATAATAGTCCGACCACATCAAGGGTTACCAATCAAAGAGTTGACGGCACCGCAGATTTCCGAAGCGGTCATTATGGCCACGCAAAGGAAGGTGAGAGGGGAACACTTCCTTTTACGACTAAAGCCAGAATCAAACATCTTTATCATATCTATCCCCAAACAAGAGGTAGCAGATATAGTCAGGAAGATAACGACGCTTGTTATCAACGGCAAACAACACGCAGTAAAGGCGTACGTGACGGCCGGAGGAGACACAAAGAACGGCGTCGTGCATGGATTGTCACCGCACACGAGTCCGGAAAAAGTCCACGCCAACCTGCGCATCAGAACGCAAGGAGTGGAGATACTACGAGCGCGCATGCTCGGGGAATCAAAGACAGCAGTTATAACTATCTATGGCCCCATGATACCACGCTTTGTTTACTACATGGGAGGAGAAATTTCCTGTTACCCATTCAAGAATACCGTACAATTCTGCAAGGCGTACATACAAACAGACCACAGGACGGACATGTGCCCTCAACCTCCTACCTCAGTATGCAACAGATGCGGCACTAAAGAGCCAGAGCCGTAGCACGAATGTAAACGCACCTGCACCACTTGTGGAGAGGAGCATCTTGCCGGCTCGACGGATTGCAAGAAACGGTTCAAAAAGCCGCAGCAGAACAACAAAACGCCAAGGAAATCATCATCCAGAAAATCCAAAGCTTCGAGCAAGCAATCTCCACCAAGTCCACGTTTGTACGACACGGACGATACGAAAGACGACGACTGGCCACCATTAAGGCGACAGGAAGACCTACAAGCGGCATCGCCACAGCAACAGCGATTTGGATCAAGAGAGCGACGAAGAAGACGAGATAAGGACTCTGACTCTTCAGTCTACCCCACTTCCAAACGCCAACCCACTGATACAGAGCCCAGGCAAAGATCGTCCACTCCAACAAGGAGGAAGGAACCCACCAACAAGAAGGTCAGCTGGGCGGGGATGGTTTCTACCACTGCTCCCATAACATTCAACCCAGAATACCAAAAAATGGTATTCGAAAACAAACAACTCAAGCTAAGTTTAGAAGAACTTAGACTGGAAATCACCACACTTAAAAGCCAACTCACAACTAAGGCGGTACAAGTAAAGCCCACACATGCGTCACAACAATAAGAACACACGAAAGCGACGCCCTCTATGGACAAATCACTACAACTCCTAGTACAACAGATGCAAAGCATCCAAAACTTCCAACAACAATTATACGCTGATTTACATGGAATTAAAGGATACGTAGAAGAAACGCTAGCCTGGCAAAGGCCACTACGTATAGAGCGAATAGCAACCCCAACGCACCGTGGGCGAGAAAAGCCAAAAATTGTATAATATCGGACTCGACGGACGTCGAAAGTGTGATCAACAATGGCCAGTAAAACGCCCAGAACCGCAGAGAACGCTGAGATATGGCACTGGAACTGCAGCTCTTTCCAAAGAAGAGCGGCAGCGCTAAAGTTATAAATCGATTCAGCCATCAGCAAACCTGATATCATATGCCTTCAAGAAATAGGGAAGAGGACAATCAAGCTGAGGGACAGTCAAGTTACACAGTTACGAATCAGCAATACCCGCGGGTTGCTACATTAGTGCACAAAGGGACAGCGGTCAGCGCACACTATGCCCCTCAATGCACAACAGAGCATCAAATCATTGAAATACACACAACGGATAAAGGGAGAGCAAACACCTTTATTTGCAAGATATACAGCCCTCCCAAGGAGGTTCCACCAGAGTTTGCGGATATTCTTGAATACGCACTCGGCCACCGAGAAGTAAAAGACAAATTTATAGTCCTAGGGGACTTCAACACTCCCCACACAAATTGGGGTTACCGACGAGATACGCCCAAAGGCAGAATCCTGATAAAAATTACAGACAAATATGATCTAGAGCTACCAACCCTCCCACTAGCACCCACTAGACTAAGAAATAGCGTGTGCGGGGACACCTACCCCGACCTAACCTTCACGCTAAACATAGCGGATGGAAAATGGAGGAATTTAGACAAAAATCTGGGTACTGACCACTATGTTATTAGCTATTCAATGACCACACCCCGGCTTAAACACGCACCAAAGCAGGCCAAAGTCCCTAACTGGACGGCGTACAGAAAATATCTAGTGTCCACAACACCCCCCAACACTGCCGAGGACTGGGCAAAGGAACTCAAAGTCGCGCACAAAGCCACAACAAGAAACTTATCAATTAACACGAAAACCCCTGCAGTCGACCCACACCTGCTGCACCTGTGGCAGGGACGGCACAGCTTAACCAAGCATTGGAAAAACTAGAGACCGAACAGAAAACTTAGGGCAAGAATAGCAACCGTAACGGAACAAGCAAATGAGTATGCCAGACAGCTGCAAGCGGAAAATTAGCTTCAATTTTGCGATTCATTAAGAGGGACGCTATCCACTGCTAATACATGGGCTATCTTACGTAGTATGATAGACCCGGACTTTGCAAAAACGGTAACAACGAGAACAATACGCACCCTAGTAGGTGAGTACAAAAGTAACACCGATACACTGATCCAAGCCCTCAGGGACAAGTACATAAAAACAGTGAGTGATAGCGTTGAATCTCTGAACTACAAAGGGCCAACAAACGATCCTCTAGATGCGCCCGTTACGGTTGCGGAACTATATTTGCAGTGGCACAGGACATCAGACGAAACACAGCAGCCGGAGAGGACGGCATCACCAACGCAATTCTGCGCAACCTCAGCAATGATCAACTCGTACGACTAATCAACTACTTCAACAAGGACATATGGGAAACTGGTACGATTCCACAGCATGTGGAAGGAAGCAACCATAGTCCTCATCCCTAAACCAGGAAAACAGAAAACTATTCACCACCTGAGGCCAATCTCACTTACGTCATGTCTCGGGAAGCTGTTTGAGAAAGTGACACTCACGAGGTTGACCGATTATATCGAAAGACAGAACCTCCTGTCACTGTACATGTATG
The DNA here is from genome assembly GCF_013339745.2 of Dermacentor silvarum. NCBI lineage: Eukaryota > Metazoa > Arthropoda > Arachnida > Ixodida > Ixodidae > Dermacentor > Dermacentor silvarum. Next base: position 156,754,858 of record NC_051157.2, on the reverse strand, counting down.
GCTTCATTCTGAAGCCACACCCCGATACCGGGGTGTGGCTTCCGCAAACATCTTGCGAGACAGGAACTTTTTCTCAGACTCAGAGACGAAGTAATTAACAACGTCGCGACTGGAGAAGAAAACATAGTGGTGGCGTTAGACCTAAAGAGCGCATTCGACACTATGTCTCATAAGCTCATCATGGAGGAACAAGAAAAAATGGGGTGTGGAAAGAAAACGTTAGACTACGTCAAATCCTTCCTAACTGGCAGGACTGCCACGATAGGATTGGAAGATATACGATCACCCGAGCTAAACCTCCCCAACAAAGGAAGTCCACAGGGAGCTATACTCTCGCCATTATTGTTTAACATTGGCATGAACGATTTAGCAAGGTTACATCAAATCGAAGGCCTCAAATTCGCGCTCTATGTGGATGATATCACCTTATGGAGGCACAAAGGCTCGTTGGGACACAAAGAATGCACCCTGCAAGAAGCCATCAACACTGTCCAACACTTCGTGGCAGAATACGGCATGGCCTGTGCACCAGAAAAGTCCGAATTGATCAGAGTCCATGGACGAAACTACCATAACAGGCCAAACCTGCACCTACAACTAGAAAACAGCATGCTTCCAGAAAGGAACAAGATTCATGTCTTGGGCCTCTGGATCCAAAGCAACAGGCGAGCGGATCACACTATCGCGACCCTGAAAACGACAATGAAGCAAATAGCAAGACTAATCGGAAGAATCACAAAGAAGGGGAGAGGCCTTCACGAAAGCGAAACAATACGACTCGTTCAAGCTTTTATCATCAGCAGGATAACATACGCTCTACCCTATCCATACTTAAATCGCACAGAAGCAAGGACGGTGGATCAGATCATACAGGGCGCGTACAAAGCGGCACTAGGATTACCGGTGGCAGCCTAGGCGGTACAACTAAAGTACTCACGACACAGGAGTTTGCAACACCTTTGAAGAGCTCAAGGCAGCAGTTCTGATAAATCAGATAGAGCGCCTATGTCTCACAGAAGCAGGACAACTACTGACTGAACTAAGATATCCGGTGAGACCGCAATATTGCAGTGACCGAATCCACCAGATCCCAAGCCACATCAGGAAGCAAATACAAGCCACACCGATACCAAAGAACATGAATACTGTATACCACAAAGGCAGAAGACAAGCCCGAGCCAAGCAACTCATCAAAAGCTTTGGGAACAGTCAAGAAGTGCAATACACAGACGCCGCTCGGACCACCAGAGGACACGTGATAGTAGCAGTTCGCAACACACAGCGAAAAAGAGCCGATATAACGGCCTCAATAAAAACAACTTGCACAGCCACTGCCGAAGCTTCAGCATTCGCGATGGCAGTCAAACACAGCGACAGCGCCGGGCACTCGGCACTGGTTATCTCCGACTCTCAAGCAGCATGCAGAACGTACATGCAAGGCAGATTGCCACGAATCGCGCTAAGAATCATAGGCGACGCACTCCAAGAACAACATGCAATCATATGGTGTCCAGGACATGAGGGCATCCCAGGCAATGAAAGGGCACACTCCCTAGCTCGAAAGCTCAGAAACCGAGCAGAGAACCACAGCCCTTGCCAAGGTAGCCCAATATCGGCCCGAGGCACCCTCGAGCACCAACGCCGCACAAGTGCCTTGCCCCCCCCCCCCCCCGCATTGGCAACTGGGGGTACAAGAAGCCCGCGCATAGAGAAGAATACAAACACACACCTATCCCCACTTAGGAAGAGCACACCACATGAATCCCACACTGCATGTCGGCGCTTGTCCATGGTGTGGTGCATGGCCGTCACTACCACATGTGACGTGGGAATGCACGAATAGACCAGAGGAACCAAACTCGCGTCACATACTTACCTACAGTAGGGAGCCGTGGGAGATCCTCCTCGCCCAGCCGGAGCTGGAGGCCCAAAGATGCCTCTTGGACAAGGCGCAGAGGGTAGCAAAGATCACTGGTGTCCTGGACTAAGAACCCACCCACCAGCTCCGTTTCACCCAACCACTTCCCTTATTCCCCTTTTCCCTTCCCTCGATAAATAATAAAGTTTTTCCATCCATCCATCCAGCTTGTCCTCACCGACATGCTTTCGAGAGCCACAAGCAGGCAAGCGGGTGACACCGACAGCGACGACGCAGAAGTCCACGCAGTAAGTGTGATGTCTTCATTAGTGAGTGACCAGACTTGGAAGCGATTGGTAGCAGAAACAGAGAGGGACGAACTGCTTAAGGAAGTACTGAAGAAGCTAGAGTCCGGAGAGGATATAAAGGGTCAATGGAAGCCATTTCAAGTAGAACTATCCCAAGTTAAAGGAGTACTTTTAAAGGCTCTAAGGTGGTACTACCCGCTACTATGAGGCGTGAAATGCTATAACGCATTCACCAAGGCCAGCTAGGTGTCAACAAATGCAAAGCGAGGGCCAGAGAGCTTGTTTTTTTGGCCTGGAATGAATCAAGATATAGAAATGTTCAACTATAAATGTGCAGCATGCCGAAAGTACGCCTATAAACAGCCAACAGAGCCCCTTGTGATGCGCCCGGCGCCACCCCAGCCATGGTACCGTCCAGGGCCTGACCTTTTCGAATACGGCGGTAGAGCATACTTGTGCGTTTACGACGCGCTTTCCAACTTTCCCGAGGTGGAGTTGCTCAAAGACACGTCTTCGAGAACCGTCATAGAAGCAGCAAGTGCAATCTTCGCAGGTACGGCGTACCAGTTGAACTTTGTACCGATAATGACCCCCAGTTCACAAGTCATGACTTCGCGGCATTTTCTCGATTATACGTTTTCAAACACGTCACTTCAATCCCGGGATACCCTCAGTCAAATAGTCTCGCGGAAAAAGGGGTACACGTTGTTAAGCGCATTCTAAAAAAAAAACTACTGATGCGAAACAAGGCGACTGCGAACGATGCTGCCATGTCAGGGCCGTTCCAGAACTACAGGTCCGAAAACATCGCCAAACAACTCTTGGAAGAGGACACTAGTGCCGCTGGGAACAGGCGACACCGTTCCGGTAAAAACAGGGTCATGGGCAACCAAAGCCCAAGTCCTCGAGCCGTGCAACACTCCCAGATCATATCACGTGGTCACACAGGAAGGAAGGGTGCCCCGCCGCAACCGCCAGCACCTACTGCCGACCGGCGAAACCTTCCGAAGGCGTACACGTTCCGACAGCGATGAGGACTTCGGCGAACAAAATGCTAATTATGCTAATTGCACTGGTGGACCCGCCTATCCTCATGCACCCAATGCAGCAAGTACCACAGCAGCATCGAGATCCTCGACAAGACGACGGCAGCCACCACAACGGTTGACCTATGACAGAAAGTTTGTGGAGGTGTCGTGATCAGCCTCCAAGCGGCGTACAATGAACGTTGCCGGTTCAGTACACTGTTATATTTGGTAACCTTCTGATAGAAACTTTTAACTGTTCTGTTTTTGTTTTCTGAAACGAAAGAGGATGTATCGGGTGATATAGGCATATACTACACGTGCCGATAAGTACAGGTTATATCGGTGTTGCCCTCTCCCAATCCAGACATGTATATAAATTTAGCCTTGCTTATTAAACATACGCTCGGACTGTCAAGATGGCCCAACGGCGCCGAACTATAAGTGTCACTTATAGGTGATACGAAGGTGGTCTGGAATGGGTTTGCGGTGAACTGCTTCATGGAGTTGGCCGGTATAGCCGAGGTGTCGGAGTAGTGCGTAGCCCGTTGGTGTTTGTGCAACTAGCTGCAGCTGCGTGGCGAGTTGCGCTTCGCAAAGTTCTTCATAGGTGTTGTGGAGACCAAATGCGAGGAGCTTGGTCGTGGTAGTACCCTGGGGTAGCTACACTGCCGCCTTACAGGACTTGTGGAGCATGGCTTCCAATTGGTCCTGTTCGCCTTTGGTAAGCCGTTGATAGGGCAAACTATGTCATCCTACCATCGACGAAGCTGCGTATGAGTTTCAGGGTGTCCTGCTCTCGCATACCCTGGCGTCGAGTGGCGAGCCGGGATATCATTCGGTCGACCTGCAGTGTGGTAGTGCGGAGGAAAATGAAGGTGTGATTTACATGGCGGTTTGACTGGATCCACATTCCCAATATACGGATGGTGGTTTTCTCTGGCATTTGTTGGCCGGCGACCAGAACGCGACGGCTGTAGCCTGGGTCCTCCTGCGCCGCCTGGGGGGGGGGGGGGGGGGAGGGAAGCTTGTGTTGCCAGATTTGGAGGGGCTCAGATTTCTCGGTTGCACAGACCAGGCCACGTGCCTGTACGTATTGTTCGACGCAGGTGGCTGCTTTCTGCAAGTTAGGTTGTTTTTCTCCAAGGTACTCCCGATTGTGATGTCATCGTGTACATTGCGTGATGGATGCCATCGCTGCGATGGAGTTCGTGCGGAAGACCAACCATGGCTACGTTGAACAGTATCAGGGAGATCGCTGAGCCCTGTGGAGTGCCACGTTCGGCACCTTCATGATGTTTGCTCGGATCGAGCCTAGACCGACCGTGGCCGTTAGGTGCGACAGGAGTGCGTGAACATAATTGTAGGTGCGCTGTTCGCAGTAGTGGACAGCGAGCCCGTAGAGAATGGCTTTATGGGTCACATTGTCAAAGGCATCCTTGATGTCCAAGGCTAGAATGATGTTTTGTCCTTGCTATGGGGCGGTTTCAGTGACTTCTTCGTTTAGTTGAGCAGTACATCCTGGGTCGAAAGTTATGCCCGGAATCCGTACATTGAATGCGGAAGGTCATTCCGCTCGCGATAGTTTTGCACGAGGCTAGTGATGAAGCGTTCGTAGAGTTTACCGAGGGAGGAAGTCAGTGATATTGCTAAAAGGTTCTCGATCTGGAGCTTCTAGAGCAAGGTAGCCCCGGAATCATCGACAGCCGAAGGAGCAACGAACAATCGAACATTAAAATATCTGGGCGCTTCTGGACGCTCAAATTTTTTTGCTCGGTTTCGTGGGCTCGTAACTCCGTATCTTCTGCGAATCGCCGACGTTTCGCCGAAAAAGAGACGCGGCGAAACGTCGGCGATTCGCATAGGATTCGGAGTTACGAGCCCGCGAAACCGAGCAATAGCGTTTGAGCGTCACTTTAATGACCGAGTGTTCGTTGCTCCTTGGGCTGGCTATGATTCCGGGGTGATCTTGCGCTAAACGTGGCCGAGTCTCGAAGCATAACCTCGAAAATACTTGGCCGAACCGAGATAAATCTAGGTGGTGTCGCCAGCTCCGCTGTTTGCCCAGTCTTCGCACCAATAGTGGGAAGCTGCCCGTAACTTTTTTATCTGGCTTCCTGGCTATACGCTAGCACTTTACCAAGAACATGATTTAGAGTAAGCCATAGGACAAGAAATTGCCTAAAAGGAGTAAGGTGATAAATGCAACAATGGGGAGAAAACATAATCACTACGTACGTACAGGTAATGGAGCGGTGGGAGCTTCTCCATCACACCAATGCGTCCGACAACACGTTTCCACTGCACTGGGAAAGGGGATTGAAAGAGGAGGATGTACGAAGGGGATTGAAGAGGAGGAAGGGACAAGTTCACACTTTGCACAGTTACACAGACAATCGTTCATCACTGATAATCTCACGCGCTAAGGCAAGAGCAATCAACAGTACCAGCAGCCAGACACGAAGAATGCCAGACACGAAGGGACGGTTCTCCAGCTGGCGCGGGATCTTCGACTTCGTCGTCTTCTTCGCCGTTTTTGTTGGGCATGCAATGATGATTGTTTGCTAGCTCAAAACACCAGGTGTCATTATTCCCCCTATAGTTGACAATAAGAGGGGGAAAATTAGTCTAGTGGAGGATATTTAGTATGTATAGGGCAGTTTACCAGTGGTCTATTACTGTGCGAGAATGGGTCCTAATTGAAGAGAAGCGCCCTTGAAGATGACCGAGATTATGCGCTGTGATGAAATCAGGATGTTTGCGGGCATAAGGTGGAGTCAGCTAGCGCTGCACAAGAATTGGAGACCACTCGGTTTTGTCTTCGTCTAGCCGTGCACATAAATAGGCTAATGATGATGCGCCGATATAGCAGGGTGACAGTGCTATTGGCACATGTGGAAGGCCGTCCGCTTCTGGCAGTGCTACATAACCCTGTCAGTAGGGCTCTGTACATTACATGCTGTGTTTTCTCTTGACAGCACCATGGCTGGCTGTCATGAAACAATGTTATTTATACTTATTTATTTAGTTTACTTGATACATGCTGCGTACCATTACAATGGTACATGCAAGAGGAGCCTTTTAACGTACAAAAGAGAGCAAGGGGAAATGACACACAGGCATCAAAAAGTGGTGCCAAATGTGAATAATTACCCTACACTACGGCAGCATATTCACAAGCCGTAAAAGCCACACTCCTATTCGTGCATATTAGCATTATCATCAAAGATACTTGCATGCAATTCATTCCTCTCAAGAGGCAGTTTTAGGAACGGATCCGAACGCTTATAGGTTTGCCTAGTTGGAAATTGGCACCATTGCACTGTCAGGAGCCAGCCTAGTTTTCCTAGCTCTGGGGGGCTTTACGCATGTTAGGAAGTCAAGTTCATATTACCTGTAAGACAGTTATCCAGAGACGAAATGCGACTACATTTTTCGGGAGAGACCAGTGAAGAAATGCCATGCTGACGCATTAAGGAGTTGGGCACGCCATGTCTTCCGTACGTATTCAAAATACCGCACTACCTTTATCCGAACATGCTGGAATTGTGTTGTGTCGCCTTTATTGTGTGTGTTCCTAATAACCGTGGCGTATTCAAGCCTTGCTCTAACACAAGCATATAATCGGGCTAAATCGTTGACGCTCAAGCGCCACCGTGTACATTTCAACGCGTGACGAATAGTGTACATTTCACCTCGCCACGAATAGTGCCCTATATAGCGCAGCTGTTAGGCGAGTTTCGCGGCCTTTTTAGTGCAGCGGCCTGCGGTTGCTTGTACGGTATCAGTCACCAACGCAACCGTCATCGGAGTGCCGAATACTTGTCGCGAAGCGCAGTCCCTAAATACAATGTAAACATTATTAACCAGCAAGTAGACGTTACCTTGTACACACAGATATCGAACCCCATTATAATTTATTGGAAATTTCTGTGTACCAAACGTTCTTTTACCTGCTCCACATTGGAGGTCACTTCGGAGTTTGTACGGCAGTGATGGTGAAAACAGCAGCGAATTATGTCCTGATTGTATGACCAAGTCGTCGGGGATAAATCATCATTAAAAACAGCCAGCAAATAGACCCCTCGTACGTCGAATGGTGTGAGAGCTCGAGTATAAACCTTCACCTCACGTAACGCATCAGGCGGTCGTGTCACGGGACCTGTTACTGTACTCTATAGGGAGCCTACATGCAACAGCGTTGCATGTGGGCTCCCTAGTGCTCCCCGATGCTCCTATCTGCCTACTACGCCATCGTACTTTTTGACGCCGATACTCCTACAAGGTGAATTAGTCGCTCCCCGCAGCCACGTTGGGGCGTCGGAAGTGGCGGTCACGTTCAGGCCATCACTCGTTGTGTCGCTCCCAGTAGAACAGCGGCCCTTTGTCGACTTATCGGTCCTCATTTGGTTTTCAGGAAATACAAACAGTGTAGTGGCCGTAAGTAAGGCTGCCATAGACGACTTCCACCAAAAATTATCTTTACACTCTGGCTACGATAATAACGCAATTTCTTTTCAAGCACTCTTCCGTCGCTGCTTCGAAATAAACCGCGCAAATTTTGGGAAGTCGTTAACGGCAAACCGAAACATGATATCAAACTATTTGATGAGACGGGGTATGTCATACCATCTGATATGTGCTGTGTTGCTCTGCATAACGTATTTAAATGTTCGTTTTCTGATGATCAGTCTTTTTTATCACCCGTATTTAATAACCTCTTGTTTCCCACGATGTATCCCATAATCATTGACTGGGTTGGAATAACAAACCTCATCGAGAATCTAAAGGTATCTGCACCCGGACCTGATGAAATAACTGCTGAGTTTTTGAAATGCACTGTGACCCACCCATCTATCATTTTATCTAAACTTTTTAAGCAGTCCTTAGAATGCGGTGTGCTGCCAAACGACTCGAAGGCGGGGAAGGTGGTGCCTATTCCAAAACAAGGTAATCCTTCATGCGCTATCAACTACAGACCCATTTCGGTAACCAGCATTCCCGGGAAACTTCTGGAACACATCATTTTCTCTAATCTCGTGCTATTCCTTGAATCTAACAACTTTTTTAGTAAATATCAGCATGGTTTCCGAAAAAATTTTTCATGTGAGACGCAACTAGTTATGTTTACTAATGACCTGTTCTCATCTCTAGACCGAGGTTCTTTCATTGATTGTATCTTTTTAGACTTTGAAAAAGCCTTTGACACCGTATGCCATCGTATCCTTCTTCTGAAATTAAGCAGACTTAACATTCACCCCTATTTACTTAAGTGGATTGAATGCTTTCTCGACAAACGAACTGAATTCGTACCTGCTAACAATTCCGTTTCGCCAACCTGTTTTGTAACTTTTGGTGTGCATCAAGGCTCAGTCATTGGGCCTCTTTTATTTCCTATTTACATTAACGATTTGCTGGAGAAATCGACGTCTAACATTCGTCTTTATGCTGATTATTGTGTTATTTATCGTGAAATAACTAACCCAGATGATTCATTTTTACTTCAATCTGACCGTAACACCATTTCTTCGTGGTGTAACCAGTGGTTAATGAAATTAAACTTTAAAAAATGTAAAATGATGAAATTTTCTCGTATTAGTGCTGTTTCTACATCCTCATACAAAATTAACACTATTCTGTCCTCTGTCCCTTCCTATAAATATTTAGGTGTTCACATTACTAACAACCTGTCGTGGCAAACTCACACTGAATACGTGACAAACTCCGCCAATCGAACACTAGGTTTTTTACGTCGCAATTTTTCTCGCGCGCCCTCTTCCCTCAAACTTACATTATATAAAACGTTAGTAAGATCTAAACTAGAGTAGGCTTCATCAATTTGGGATCCATCTACAGCAAAGCTAACATACTTGAAGCCATTCAGAACCGCTCTGCACGTTTCATTGTATGCAATTATTCGCGCAGTGCCAGTGTATCTGCCATCGAAACTAGCCTTCATCTGCCAGACCTATCATCAAGAAGGAAACTCGCCCGGTTATCACTCTTTCATAAAATGTACTATACTAAACCAGAAATAAAAAATGACTTTTATGTATCACCCCCTTACATTTCATCGCGAATCGACCCCAACGTCAAAGTACAAGTACCAACTTGCCGCACAAACCTTTTCTCCAATTCATTCCTGCCCAAGACAGCCTCCGAATGGAACCACCTCCCCGCCTCGGTCGCCAGCAATCCGGTTCATTCATGCTTTCAAACTGCTGTATCCAGCACTATATAATGATTCACCACTCCTCTCTGTAACGCCATCAGGCATTCAGAGAATGTTAAATGAATGAATGAATGAATGAATGAATGAATAAATAAATAAATAAATAAATAAATAAATAAATAAATAAATAAATAAATAAATAAATGAATAAATAAATGTTTTTCCTGTGCTTACCTTCTTAAAGACATGTAAGTGCACCGATTCCTTTGCTCTCCTATTGGCTCATTGTTTTAAATGGACACCTCTTGATGCCCATACAAGGCTTATTAAGGCGATTAGCATTCTTCTAACCCATTTCTACCAGTGACCGAAGTTATCTGCTAGATCGGGCCACTAGGTATGGATTGGCTGCTTCTGTTAAAATAGTGCTATATAATGCTTTGTTTGCCTCGCATATCAATTACGGTCATTTAGTATGGGGTACTACCACACAAACAAATCTTAACAATATACTTGTCATGCAGAAAAGGGCGCTACGTATTATTGCCAATGTATCTTACACTGACCACACCGCACCACTCTTCGATAGGTACCACATAAGAAAAATTCATGACCTGTACACTTATAGACTCCTACGGGAGTATTACTTCAGTATAAAGAAACATAACGTTACCCTTGTGAAAATCGCCAACCTGCACCACAATGTACCTGCCTACACCACCCGCCGCACTGAAATATGGAATGTTGCAAGACATAGGACAAATTATAGCAAACAGATGCTTGAAAATAATTTACCGAGGTTATTAAATTCTTTCAAGGACATAGACATTGATATTGGAAATATGAACCCTCCAGAATTTAAGGCTTTTCTACGCTCCTATACTTAGGTATTCCAATATAAAATGTAACACATTCTTCCCTCAATAATTTTTCAATTAATCTTCGATATCACTTATCTCTTAAAACTTACTTTAAAACCTTACATTGCCTTGTTTACGAGTTTCTTTTGATCAAATTGTGCCTTGTAACCACTGCTCTGCCAAGTGTATAGGATGCAGGGCCGGTCAAGCCTCAAGAAGGCTTTTTACCTGTCATCCTCAACATTGCATTTGCCTTGTAATGTTGGAATAAATATTTTGATTTTTTTTAATGCCGAGCAGGCAGCCTGCCCCGCGCCAGGGCCACCCACACCAAGGTGTCGGCCATGGTGAACGCGTCCATCGCTGAGCTGAAGGAGCGCAGAGGGTCGTCGATGCAGGCCATCAAGAAGCCCATGGTGGTGGCGCCACGTCCAAGGTGGGCGTGGAGAAGTTGTCGCAATTTATCCGAAAGACCAAGGACAAGGGTGCCAGTGGTTCCTTCATGCTGGCTGTGGGCACCGCTGTAGGTTAAAATAAAAAAAAATCACCGACAATTACAATACTTCCTAATGCAAAATTTGAGCGCTGCTCTCTACGTGTATTCATTTCGCGATATATTGGCTGGCGCGGACACTCTGTCTCTCGCGGCAGGTTGCAAACGGAGCGAAGTGTGGCCAGCGCGTGCGTGACGCGTGGGCGCGATTAACAGCAGCCGCCGCAGCTAACAGACCTCCCAGACGATACGCGCAACTCTGGCGCAATCTTGTAGCCATAGTCTCCGCGCTACGCTTTTCTTCTCACGTCTTCACCATACCCTCCTCCGCTTGCGGCCTCATGGTACCGCTGCACGCTCCTCTCCGCTTTCCGCCTCGCGCCTTTCATCTCCCGCTGAGGTCGGCGTTAGTTTTCATCTTTCGCTGTGCTTGGTCGCTCGGTTACGCCGCCGACGCCAACGTTCACCGCAGGAACGCGCGGCTAAAAGATGCTCTCTAAAAGGCCAATGCTAGAGGTGTGAAGAAGACCAACCGAGAAAACAAGGCAGCCGAGAAGTCCGCAAGTACCAGGTATACTTCCAAGAAGTCCCCGACGAAATCACTCAAGAAGGGGGCGGCCAAGAAGGCCCAACCAGCAAAGAAGTCGATGCTCTTGAAGAAGGCGTCGCTGCCCAAGAAACCCAAGAAGCCGGCGGCCAAGAAAGCGGTCACTCCCAAGAAGACACCGAAGAACTAAAGCTCGGCGTCCAGGAGTCGACGTCAACACGCACAGACACAAGGGCTTGAATCGCTGGGTATGTGCTACTCGGTAGTTGGCCGAACACCCAACATGGGCACTGCGAATCCCATTTAGGAGCGATCCTCTAGAATAGATATTTCAAGGTGGCACAAATGCTACGTAGCCCTAAATAAAGGCTATGACGGACAATCTACGACACGCGATTCCTCGTCGGACGTGGTGGCTTCATGGAGGGCCATTGCAACAAAGCTGCAACCAGAATTATTATGGAGTTTCAAATGAGGTGCAGTGAGTACACGATGTAGTGGTATCATTTATCAGTGTGGTTGGCAGACAGATTGCCACTTGGTGTGTCTTGTTTTACGGTGAAGCTTTTTAATCCAGTCGTAAAATGTGCGCGTTTCACGAAGTTATCATCATCAGCATTGGCTCGAACGTGGTCGTCTTCCTCAGCTGGCTCGCTGCCGCCCGTCGGTTAGCGCTCGTACTCGCGCTTGTTTGGTTTGGTCACTATAGAAATAGCACAACCCATTACGGGGGATGGGCCATGAATCAGGCTTGTGCCACTGTTCCCATGTTCGTCGTCATCTTCCACAACTGGCTGCGTGGCCTCTTATCATACCTGCGTGCAATTTCACTACTCTTCTGTCGTCGTAATGCGGAGGCAAAGCTTGCACTAGGCCGCGCAAAGCTTCTGACACAACGAAGCTGGCCGTTCTATTGTGTCTCCTGGTATTAGCTAGGCTGAACTTAGCTATGTCGAGCTTGAACTTGGATGTATCTACGTTGAACTTGGTAGCGACTACGCCTGTGTTGAGCTTCGTTATGCCAGGTATCTCTTAGGTTGTGACGCAATCGATCGGCCAGCTTCGCTGTGTCTCAAGCTGTGCGCGGCCAAGCGCAAGTTTTTTTTGGAACAGTTCGTTTTTCACCACAGAATGTATTAATTGAGCCAACAATGGAAAACGGCACACGTTGAATACTAGGACTAATAATAGCCAAATATACTCAAATATGTCTCCTGACTGAGCTCGTCCAGCAGCAGCCAAATATAACCGATAGCTTCACCGGCGACTGCCTACACAGTACAAGCGCCCACGTTCCCTCTTCTCGTTCACTTGGCCGCGTATTTACAACCGCAATATCAATTTCACCGAGCCGCCATATGTGCGTTTTCTTTCATAAGCTTAAGACTGATGCCAGAAGTTATTTGTCTTGATTAGAAGACAAACGTAGCATTAAGATATATGAAAATTTGCATCAAAGCAAGTATCTTATGCCAATAATACTTCAATTACGTATACTTCTTTTAAAATAAATGTTTGCTGCAAACAATTATACCGACACCGCCCGAAAGTGAAGCGAGCGTTATATAAGCATGGAAATGGTGTCGTCCCAGGACGACAGCATAAAAGCGGCGACATACTAGCTTCTCAGACACCATAGGTATAATATGGCCTAGCGCTAATTGCTGCATAAGCCGTAGCTTGTCGCACCACAAACAATGTCGAGAATTTTCTACAACGGGCGCTAAATGAAGCGCTACACAACATTAAAATGACGCTGATGAAAGTGGCCTACTAGTGACATATTCACGGAATATTTCAACAGCGATCAACTATCTAAGATTGGTGCAATCGTAGCACTCCACAAATGTACCAAATTTTCTTACTATATTGCACTGGTTCTTTTTTTAAGGCTCTAATACTGCATAAAGCTGCCAAGAACGAGAAAAACAGTTCACTTCGAAATATTGGTCAGCGCCACATAACGGTACCTCATAATGAAAATAAGTAAAAGGAGCGCATTTTCAATAATTTCATTTCCCTGAAGAAACTCAGAATAAAAGTATCCTGCCAGCAGCCGATCAGATAGTGACATTTGCAGATAATGGCGGCCGTGCAGCTTCCATGCCTATCCAAAATAAAAACTCACATCTGATAATGCGTCTGTTTGCCGCACGCTTCGACTCACCCCACAGCGTTATCAGTGTGCAATGCCTGATATCTCATCTGGTGATGATAAAACAGTCAGGGTCTGGATGCACCTTCGCTGCCATAGCATCGCTTATCAATTGTATTCACTGTAACCGAATGAAAAGATGATTTGAACTACAGAAATGAAATCGCCAGAGAAATGTGGTAGGGGAAATAGTGCCTGCGACAACACGTTTCCACCGAAGCCGTGGCCTAGTGGTTTGAGCGTCCGCCACGGCTACGGGAGGTGGTTGGTTCGATTCCCACCGACGCATACCCAACGGGAACGTGCCAATTGCGCGTTGGGGAAGGTGCCCCCTGCCTGGCGCTCGGTGTTGTCAGGGGTGTGCTACGCCTGCGGGCATAGGCTTCCAGTGTCACATTATGTCCCAGGGAATTTCCCAGAATCGAACCGCAGCCCGTAAGGGTGGTTCACTCTCAATATTGCCAGATGTAAATAATTTCAAGAACACTAACTGATTGTACTTATACCACCAATTCTACACTCATTCAGGTGCATACGCAACATTATATGTAAATATGTTCAAGAACACTCGCTCATTGTAATTATCACATTCCTTAATCTTGTATATAATATATTGTTCCAGCTGCATGACTTTACCCACAGATGCCTCGGTGATGGCATGAGTGGCACTCCGATCACTGTGATTCCAGCCTTTTTTGCTGCAACCTCTAAAGGTGACCGAACTTTTGTTGAAACCTTCTGAAAGCTCCGAATAAAAATCCGTAAAATATGCTCACATTCCTCTACGGGGGATTGGCCATGAATCCGGCTTGTGCCACTGCTCCCGCGTTCGTTGTCATCTTCCACAACTGGTTGCGTGGCCTCTTATCATACCTGCGTGCAATTCCACTTCTCTTCTGTCGTCGTAATGGGGAGGCAAAGCTTGCACTAGGCCGCGCAAAGCTTGTGACACAACGAAGCTGGCCGATCTACTGCGTCTCCTCGTACTAGCTAGGTTGAACTTAGCTATGTCGAGCTTGAACTTGGTTGTATCTACGTTGAACTTCGTAGCGACTATGCCTGAGTTGAGCTTCGTTATGCCACCGCGAAAGAAGTATGCATCCGACTCGCCCACTATCAACATACAACTGGAGGGACACACCATCGTTCCGTCTCAGAGCGTAAAGATATTGGGAATGGTTTTCCAGTCGGATCGCACCAACACAATATTAATTAACAAGCTTAAGAATACAACAGCCCGAGTTACCCACATGATCTGGCGAATAACAACCAAGACAAGAGGCATGGGGGAGGCGGACACGCTTCGGCTTGTCCAAGCCTTCGTCGTGTCTCGAATAACTTACGCTATTCCATACGCACTACTGAACGCAACGGAATTCACAAAAATCAACACAATGATCAGAAAGGCATATATGCCGGCGATGGGCCTGGCGATCAGTACGTCCACAGAACGCCTACTACGACTAGGCGTGCACAACACGGCCGAGGAGCTGATCGAGGCACATTTATCCAGCCAGCGAACAAGGTTGGCGGTTACGGAAGCGGGGATGTCCATACTCTTACGCCTGGGGCTATCTGCTCCTCTCAGCCATCCGCCGCCTCAGACTGTTAGCTTACCCCATGCCATCCGGAGCAACATCACCGTACCTCCTCTACCTCGCAACATGCACCCAGTGCACCACGCACAGCGAAGGGAGGCCCGGGCTCGGGCCATACACAAGCGATACGGGATTTTGCCCTCTACAGCCTACACGGATGCGGGGTCTTACCCAGACGCGCAGCCACAACAGCCACTGTAATCGTCAACAAAGAACATCGGAGCAGCATTTGGCTCACCCGATACAATCCCCTCCAAGCCGAGGAAGCGGCCATAGCCCTCGCGCTCTCCCAAACACAGGTTGAAGTCATAGTTACCGACTCCCAACAGGCGTGCCGCAACTTCGCTAGCGGCAGAATTCATGCCACTACGCTCAAGATAATAAATCAAAAGCCTCCAACCAGATCAGTCATAATCATCTGGCCGCCAGCTCATCACGGCATTCCTGGCAACGAGAACGCGGTCGCCAACCACGTGGCTCGACATATGACCCACCGAGCCGACGCCGAGGAATCTGAACCCGAGCGCATGCACCCTCTAGTCTCATACTAAGACATCACACAACACTACAAGCTAACCCGCAGAACATATGCACCCCCACACAAGTCACTACATAGAAAGCAGGAGCGATTCCTCCGAGCTCTACATGTTAACACATTCCCCCACCCAACCAGAAACCACCTCATAGCCCCTACACAATTCTCTCCGCAATGCCGCTTCTGCGCAGAGCCCGGGTCCCTCAGGCACATAGTAGGGGGCTGCAGAGAGGCACCACTTAATCTTCCGAACCCTTACCACACCAACGAGCTTTGGGAGAGAGCCTTGGCCAGCTCCGACCTCGAAGATCAGCAACGGCTGATTGCGAGGGCCCAGGACGCGGCCCGAGCTCAAGGCATTCTGGACTGAGGACGCCTCTCCAAAGCTGCATTTACACATTAAATATGTTTATTCTCTCTCTCTCTCTCTCGTTATGCCAGGTATCTTTTAAGTTGTGACGCAATCGATCGGCCAGTTTCGCTGTGTCTCGAGCTTTGCGCGGCCCAGCGTAAGCTTTGCCGTTTTTTTTTTTTTTTTTTTTTGAAAAGTTCGTTTTTCGCCTCAGAATGTATTAATTAAGCCAACAATGGAAAACTGCACACGTTGAATACTAGGACTAATAATAGCCAAACATACTCAACTATGTCTCCTGCCTGAGCTCGTCCAGCAGCAGCCAAATATCACCGATAGCTTCACCGCGACTGCCTACACAGTACAAGCGGCGAGGTTCCCTCTTCTCGTTCACTTGGCCGCGTAGGTACAACCGCAATATCAATTTCACCGAGCCGCCATACGTGCGTTTTCTTTCATAACTTAAGACTGATGCCAGAAGTTATTTGTCTTGATTAGAATACAAACGCAGCATTAAGATATATGAAAATTTGCATCAAAGCAGGTATCTTATGCCAATAATACTTCAACTACGTATACTTCTTTTAAAATAAATGTTTGCTTCAAACAATTATACCGACACCGCCCGAAAGTGATGGAGCGTTATATAAGCATGGCAGTGGTGTCGTCCCAGGACGACAGCATAAAAGCGGCGACATACTAGCTTCTCAGACACCATTGGTATAATAAGGCCTAGCGCTAATTGCTGCATATGGCGTAGCTTCTCGCACCACAAACAATGTCGAGAATTTTCTACAACAGCCGCTGAATGAAGCGCTACACAACATTAAAATGACGCTGATAAAAGTGGCCTACCAGTGACATATTCACAAAATATTTCGACAGCCATCGACTAAGATTGGTACGATCGTAGCACTCCACAAATGTACCAAATTTTCTTACTATATTGCACTGTTTCTTTTTTTAACGCTCTAATACAGCATAAAGCTGCCAAGAACGAGAAAAACAGTTGACTGCAAAAAATTAGTCAGCGCCACATAACGGTACCTCATAATGAAAATAATTAAGAGGAGTGCATTTTCAATAATTGCATTTCCCGGAAGAAACTCAGAATAAAAGTATCCTCCCAGCAGCCAATCAGATAGTGACATTTGCAGATAATGGCGGCCGTGCAGCTTCCATGCCTATCCAAAATAAAAACTCACATCTGAGAATGCGTCTGCTTGCCGCACGCTTCGACTCACCCCACAGCGTTATCAGTGTGCAATGCCTGATATCTCATCTGGTGATGATAAAAACAGTCAGGGTCTGGATGCACCTTCGCTGCCATAGCATCGCTTATCAATTGTATTCACTGTAACCGAATGAAAAGATGATTTGAACTACAGAAATGAAATCACCAGAGAAATGTGGTAGGGGAAATAGTGCCTGCGACAACACGTTTCCACCGAAGCCGTGGCCTAGTGGTTTGAGCGTCCGCCACGGCTACGGGAGGTGGTTGGTTCGATTCCCACCGACGCATACCCAACGGGAACGTGCCAATTGCGCGTTGGGGAAGGTGCCCCCTGCCTGGCGCTCGGTGTTGTCAGGGGTGTGCTACGCCTGCGGGCATAGGCTTCCAGTGTCACATTATGTCCCAGGGAATTTCCCAGAATCGAACCGCAGCCCGTAAGGGTGGTTCACTCTCAATATTACCAGATGTAAATAATTTCAAGAACACTCACTCATTGTACTTATACCACTACTTCTACACTCATTCAGGTGCATACGCAACTTTACGTGTAAATATGTTCAAGAACACTCGCTCATTGTAATTATCACATTCCTTAATCTTGTATATAATATATTGTTCCAGCTGCATGACTTTACCCACAGATGCCTCGGTGATGGCATGAGTGGCACTCCAATCAGTGTGATTCCAGCCTTTTTTGCTGCAACCTCTAAAGGTGACCGAACTTTTGTTGAAACCTTCTGAAAGCTCCGAATAAAAATCCGTAAAATATGCTCACATTTCCTCTACAATTTGGTGTATTATTTATTGCACTCGTATGCCTGAATTTTATGTTCGATAAAGCAAATTCTAACTGCATCTTCTAACACCACCTTACTAAAATATTTTGTCGCCCTGGCTTACACCTTCCGTTATGTTTGGCTAGCATACACTCCATCTTCAGAAGTGTTAGCTTTTCCCTCTTCGCAACTGGCTTGGCGGGAGCACGCGCCATTCCCCTCAGCGCGTTTCGTCGCCTTCCGTCGCCCAAATCCGACCTACCACCGATGTACCAGTGACCCCGAAAACAGCCGAAAAAGGCCCAAAAAAGCTATTGGGTTTAACATGCTGCTTCGAGTGCATTCAGAACCCTTTTTTACGTATGAAAGGAAAGTGATAATATTGTTCCGTATCGATTTGTTATATTACACATCTGAGTCATATTATTGACCTCCATTTTCCAATGATCATACGGACACAACTAAGGATGCTGATTTTACATACCTTCATTGTAGTGAATTTCAAAGCAATTTATACTTTCCGAAGAGCAGTATACGCCGCGAACACACGCAATCGCTACTAATTGCAACGATTCAGCTTGTCGATGTGGCCAAATCGAAACGCGCCAAGCGTCTCAAGGCACCGCAGTAAAACAATAAAGGCTTTTATGTCGCCTGTCGATGCACGTGCCCGTGGTATAATGCATGATTTCAATGCCGGGCTTCTATGCTAGTGGTCCTGTGTTGGAATCCCGCCGTCGGGGAACATCAAAAGGGTTTATTTATATATTTTTACAGTGCACTTCGACAAAAATGATCACTTTACAAAGTTCCGAAGCCGTTTGAAGCCAGAGGGACGAAGTTTAGGGAATTCCATGTACTGCCCACAATTCCCATGCTGCTTAACCGCCCCCATTGGAGCTCCCGTAGAGACTATCCCTTACAAAAATGAGTTTACATTGTCTGTAGAATGTCTAAAGACTTCTTGTAGACAACTTTGCCTTTCTGTAGCTTTGTTCTTTCGTTGATAAATAATATATAGACTGTCTATAGACAAAAGTTGATAAGATTTCTATTTCTTTTTGTCTACTCACATCCTATAGACAGTCTATAGATAAAAGTCGATAAGATGTTTGTTTTTTCTTGTCTATTTCCTCTCTATAGACAATCTATAGAAAAAAGTCGATCCAGTCTCTATTCTTGTCCATTCATTCTCTATAGACTGTCTATAGACAAAAGTTAGTAAGATTTTATTTCTTTTTGTCTCCTCCAATTCTATAGTCGGTCTACAGGAAAGAGTCGATAAGATGTCTGTTTATTTTTGTCTACTTCCTCTCTATGGAAAACCAATAGAAAAGAAGTCGTTACGGTCTCTATTTATTCTTGTCCATTCATTGTCTATCGACTGTCTATACACAAAAGTTAATAAGATTTTTATTTCTTTTTGTCTAATTGCATTCTATAGTCGGTCTACAGAAAGAAGTCGATAAGTTGTTTGTTTCTTGTGATATTCCGCTCTATAGACTACGTATAGACTAAAGTCGATACCGTACTGTATATTCTTGTTCATTCTGTGTCTAAGGACAGTCTATAGGCGACAGTCGATAAGGTGTTGATTATTTTTGTACACGCCCGGTTTACAGATTTTCTATAAGCGAAAGTTGATAAGGTGTCTACTTCTTTTATCGATTCCAAGTCTATAAATTAGTCTTCACAAAACTCGTTACATTGTGTTTTTATGTCTATATTAGCTGTCTATACGCCTTTTATATGCAAAAGTTTTTCTGTTTGCTATTTCTTTAGCCGATTGCCTGTTTATAGAATGTCTGCAGAGAAAAGCAATAAAGGTCACCATGGCATTTCTGTCATTAAATTACGCAGCCCTTAATTATTATTTTACCATATAATTAGGTGTTTAAGACTCTGCTCGCCGAGTTTCACCCAGTATTGCACTGGTTTTAACATGTAACCTCTGGGCCCGGCCCCCCAGTTAGTCGGGAATGCATCCCCGACAATAATTTTTTCCTTGCGAACCACACGGCGGCGGAATATATACTTATATGTGATTGAAATTATTTTTTAATGGTTTCCTATATCCCCCCGTTGAAGGCTATAGAGTGGGACATCACCAAAGATTATGTTAACTCGAGCGAACAGACCGTATACCGATTGCGGTAAGCTGTGAGATGAACTAAAGGACAGCCGATATTATAAAAGTCTTATTACTTCAGGTTTACTTGCCCTCTATAGACAAAAGTCGTTAAACTCGGCCCAACCCGTGTATGCTGCAACCAAGCGGAGGTACAGGCGGATAATACGGAGCTTCGTTTGATATAAGCCACTTGGATTGTATATACTGCTGACATTTCTTTAAAGCCTTTTTGTAGAGTTTATTATAGACATGGTGTATATACTTCCGCATTTGGTCGCCACATTATATGACCTCCATATCGCTCTCAGATATCCCAATACAGTCTTTACAGTTGTTTTTCATAGCATTACTTTTGCGGCAGTAAAATAAAGAAAACAAAATACCGATCCCATCACGTAAATAGAGGTTATGAATGCCAGTTTTAGCGAGAAGCGGATTACAAACAGGCATCATGCTAACAGCACAGAGACTTGTAATGTGTATAGCTGACAACGCAGAATTTGCTAGTGTGCGATGAACCGATGTCGCGTATGTGGTGTGCGCCTTACGTGTCGTCTGATTCTCAGATACTCTTTAGGTTCTCCTCATATCTAGGCTGCATAACTAACATCGGGTGGTTTTCGCAGACTGATATCCCGCGCTATAAATTCATTAAAGCTTCTCGTTCATTTACAATGTGCGCCAAATACTCTGAGCCCACCCAGTCCTTCCAGGCGCTATATGCCTGTGCGGCCGAGCATATGCGCACGTAATTAGTGTATTGATAGCTTTGACATATGACCGGAACAGACAAATGTGCCCTAACATGTGCGCAGGTATCCCATTTGGCGGTACGTTGGAAGCTATGCTAGAAATGCACTGCATTACTCATCGTCGTTGGCCATAATGCAAGCGCCTGACGTGCGTGCTAACGGTTTTTACAAACAAGGCGTTCATCCAAGTGTGCGCTCCTGCTCCATGCGATAGCCCACAGCGTTTGTAATACAGCGCGCCAAGGCATTTCCTTCTTCTACGGAAAGAACTGAAAAATGGAAGGCAAAAGCAACCGGTTTCGCGCGCATGGAACGCAGAGAGAGAGAGCGCGACAATAAAAAAAGAAAAAGAAAATGGCAAAGGCGCTCGGATTTCTCGGAGCACGCCCGCCTTCGTCGGGCTGGCGCCTGCGCATGCGCAGCGGCAACAACGGCGGCGCGCCATCTCTCCGCGTTGATTTGAATTCTCAACAGCTGCGCCAGGCAAGTCAACGCTTGTTGCTGCTGGTGAGCTGCCTGCACCTTGGCGTCTGTGTATTCATCTCGACTTTGTGGCATCGCACCTCAACTACACTGAACGGTAAGTTTTAGCTAAGATGTTTTCCGTCACTAGCTCATGACTAGGCGAGCGTATTTCGTAGCGCGAACCGGCTGCATGTAATGTAGGCGACCCGGGCGTAGTGCCGATTTGTCGTTTGGTTTATAAACGAGCTCGGGTTCACGATTCTTCTATAGGGAAGGTTTAACCGCAAGCGATCGCTCGCGCTTGTTCATTTTACCGTCATAGTCAATGTCCGTGAAAAAGGAAATACACCACGTTTAACGTGGATACTGAGCAGAAATAAGCGCGGATTGTGTTTGTTAAGCGGCGTACTGTGGGCAGGTCTTGTTTTGTGACGCTTGACCGGCGGCCATAAACGCTGCGATGCCTGTCTAATAAAACTCATCTAAAGCGCTTTATGTATATACCTCGTAATTGTGCTAGAGTGACGAATTGTCTAAAAGAGACGTACAGTTGAATAAATGCTAGCGTACTCAGATGAAAGGCCGTGTTTGCGGGGCATGCATCAGCAGCATGTGCTGCCGTTTTCGTAAGTCAAAAGTAAGAGTATTTATGGGTCTCCTGGCAACCAGTATAAATATATATAACCACAAAAGCTTTCAGAGCACGAAACTCGCGATAAGCTCAGTCAATCGCAGCTTCGCAACTTAACCGAAAGAATTGGAGAACAATAAATTAGTGGCTCGGGGAAGCACCCTTTACACGTTTGAAACTGAAGCCATTGGGTTTGAGGAGAGTTTGAAGATTTTCTGTGCTTTGCTCGTGTTGCCATGAATTACGAACTTGGCCAAGCCCTTGTCAGCTTTATTAAACAAGTGCTTCAATTCAGCTGAATCTAATAGTGCATTTCAAGTTACTGACGTGTTATTAGTTATAATTACAATTATGTACTGGCAGTAATTTGGCAAGCAATAAACAACAATATTTTTTTGCCCCTAAACTGCGGTTGTCATAGACTGCCAGGGAATTTTCATGAAAACAGCCAGGGAAAGCTCGGAAAAACATCAGGGAAATTGAAAATGTCAACATAAGTATGCTGTCTTGTTATTACCATACAATGTTTCCAGAGAATCGCTGTCTTAAACATAATTTTGAAGCATTTCACCTCCCCCCCCCCAAAAAAAAAATTACAAATTGCGACCATTTTCTGAGAAAGAAATGAAAGGGAAGCATGCTGACATGGCATTTTTTACTCAATCTTTTTGCATTACCTAAGTGTCCTGAACCTCGAAACTCTAGAAGAAATACTTATGTTATAGAGCGCCTTCAATTATTTACTATGATAGCATTCATTGTAATAACAGTTCCAGTTTTGTTTCCCAGAAGGTGCATATGTGTCGTGCCACAACACAGAAAGTGCTCACGGGATATTTCTGGTGCTCATGTGGTATACCTAACTTGCAACCGTGTCAGCATGCCCAAAAGATATGATTATCTATAGGAAACTAAGTGACCATATCAACACAATCAATGCATCTGCCTTCTATTGAAGTTATGGCCAATGATGTATCAGTTAAGAGTACGAGAAAGACATTTAAACGTGTATTAAGGAAAATAAGTTAAAATCATTTGCATGATACGTTCAATACTCCAGTCACTCTTCTGAGCATATTATTCCGCGTGGGTATATTTATCACTCCGCGTGCGCACCAAGATCTACTCGATGCTGTCGAGAAAACAATCTTTGAAGATAAGCTAGGCATAAAAACCGCTGGCATCGAAAGAATCCACCGTCTTGGGCGAAAGCAAGCTGACAGTCCCAAACACAGGCCTGTCATTCAGAAGTTATTTGACTACCGGGATAAAGTCAACATACTTTGTAATTGCAAAAAGCTCAAGGGAACGGAATATTCAATTAGCGAGGATTTTTCGCCCGCAGTAAGAGAAATTAGAAAGAAGCTATGGGAAAGAACGAAAGTGCATCGAAACCGGAAAGATAGAGTTTTTCTGTCTTACGATAAAGTCAAAATAAATAATCGCCTCTACACCTGGGATGACCAAACCAATGACATAGTGGAAGTTACAAAAAACGAAAGCATGAACAACGGACCAGCCAAGCGAACTCGAAACCGCTGTCGGCCCTAGTTGTTGTCATTGTTAATGCACGCAGCCTTTTGAACAAAACCGAACAGTTGGAGGCGACTGCGATCGCTCTTGAACCTGACATTGTCTGCGTGACAGAGACATGGTTACATGCTGACATTGGAAACCATGAAGTGGCTCCACCGGGCTACTCCATCGTCCGAAAAGAGAGGGCCACTAGAGGTGGCGGTGTTGCTTTGCTCCTACGCCAATGCATAAATTACTCAGTGATGCCGGATGTCCCAGTTGTGGAGGCGGTCTGGTGTAGGATTCAGTTGGGCCAGAGCCACGTCTGTGTTGGCGCAGTGTACAGACCCCCCCAAGCTGACGTATCGTATCTTCAGCAGCTTTTAGAGTACATGCACGAACACATGGTGGGGAACGCCATAATAATGGGAGGGGACTTTAATCTCCCAGATATTAACTGGAGCTCTCTGAGTGCAACCAATGTAACAAACAATACCATGCTGAGTATTCTGTTTACCTTTAACCTGACCCAAATAGTTTCCAAGCCTACCCGTGTACAGGGGGCTTCAAGCTCTATCTTATATCTTATCTTCATTAGCGATTTCTTTTTGAAAGGAAAAATAACGTCGATATTCTTGAAGGATTATCTGATCATGACATGGTTCTTTGCACGCTAACTATTCCAAATCAAATGCGCCATAGTTGTACTAAAAAGCGCGTATACGCATTCAATAAAGCAGACGATGATGCTATTATGACCTACCTAGCCCACGAGTACTATGACTTCCACAAGCTAGTCACTGAAGGAGCGGCTGGCATTGATAAAATTTGGTTACTGTTCAAGGCACATGTTATGCACTGCTTGAGGCAATTTGTCCCACAAATACAAAAGAACACTAATAAGCAGAACCCATGGATAACACGCGAAATAATTCATTTAAAACGCAGAATAAAAAGGTTGAGGAAATCTAACAAATTAGGCCCAGTCTCAGACTTCTGCCATAAAATAAACTCGTTAAACAGACTGCTAAAGGAAAAAAAACAAAAGCAGGAAAACAGAGCTTCTGCAGTACAACGCTCAGCAATTTTATCAAGGAATCCCCCCAGAAATTCTGTCGTTACGTCAGGCACAAAGATAACCCTCCAAAACCTTTATCGCCGACTGAAGAAAAGCAACAAGCAGACGCGTATGACGCATTCTTCCATTCTGTATTTGTCCCGGACAATGGTATTACGCATGCTTACAGGCCAGATAATATGGAGCAAAACGAGGCGCTGAGCGCACCAGTCGTAAGCGAAGCAGGTGTTCTTTCACTATTACTAAATTTAGACGATAAAAAGTGTAACGGTCCAGATGGAATCCCGAACTGCTTCCTGAAACGCTATGCCGAGCCTGTAAGCAAATACTTGTGCCTTGTGTACAATAAATCTATCTCTGAACGATGCCTTCCGGCAGAATGGAAGATTGCAAAAATAGTGCCAGTCCATAAATCGGGTGATACCTCTTGTCAATCAAATTATAGGCCTATTTCTCTCTCATGTACTTGCCTGCAAAATCTTGGAACATATTATTTTAAAATCCGTTACAGAGTTCGTTGAGGCAAATAATATTCTCCATCCCTACCAGCATGGCTTCAGGACTGGTCGGTCTACAGTTACCCAACTTGTTGAGATCCTACACGATTTCGCCAAAGCAATTAACGACCAAATACAAATAGATGTAATTTACCTTGACTTCTCAAACGCATTTGGCCGTGTTTGCCATGCTAAACTGCTTTTAAAGCTTAAACTTATACTAGGAGATGGGCCAATTTTTCGTTGGATTAACTGTTACTTATCTGATCGTCGCCAGTTTGTCCAGTTACGCGCCTACACTTCTGAAGTTATGCCAGTCGTTTCTCGTGTACCCTAGGGTGCCGTTCTGGCCCCTATGCTGTTCCTTCTGTTCATAAACGACATAACTAGTCAGGTGGAATCCAAGATTAGGTTATTTGCAGATGACTGCGTGTTGTATAGAAAAGTATTAAGCCGACAAGATCAAATTAGTCTTAACAAGGATTTGCTTTGATAGACCAATGGTGTGAGAACTGGCAAATGGTCATCAACTTTGATAAAACAGTTTCAATGTCGGTAACAAAAAATAAATCCAAACTTAGTTTTCCGTACGGCTATGATAGTATCATCCTTAACACTGTCACTCAGTATAAATACTTGGGCGTCGTCATATCATCAGATCTAGGGTGGCCGCTCATGTAGAGCACATGGTAAGCAAAGCGATGCGAAAGCTAATGTTTCTAAAGCGGGCTTTGCGATACTCTACGAAGGAAGCCAAGCTCTTGGCCTATGTGACGTTCATACGTCCTATCTTAGAATATGCGAGTGTGGCGTGGTTCCGTTCGCGCAAAATCGAATAGCTACGCTTGAGGCTGTCCAGCGAAAAGCGGCGCGTTTTATCTGTAATAGATACAGATGCATCGACTCGCCTACGCAAATGCTGTCCGAGATCGGCCTTCATACACTAACCAGTCGTGCGATGCTGTACCGACTCAAATTTTGTATCTCATCCTGCATAATAAGGTTAAAGTGGATCCTGACACCTACCTTTCATACAATAGGTCTAGAGAACCCGTCATAAGCATCACCTTAGACTCCAAGAATATTTCTGCACTAACAATACATTTAGTTATTCGTTCTTCCCGCGAGCTATTCGTGACTGGAATGCTTTAGCACCGACGGTGGTCGCACAGCCTACCGTTGAAAAATTTGTTGAACTTGCTGGCCAAATTTGCTGTCAGCAACGAGTACGTGATTCTATCATTACTGTATTTATCATTGTTTTACTTACCAATTAAATAGGAAATCTGGGATGTGATATTGTGGATGATATTAATTCTTATATCTCATGTGCTTTTCCTTTTCTTTTTTTGCAGTACATAGTATGTAACTGAAATAAGTTATGTGTTGTCATTTTACCCTACTCACTGGTGTTATCATAGGTTCGTTACCTTTACCATATTCTGTGTAGTTACCCTATTGTATACTTATGTGAATGCCTGTTCCACAATGTATACAAACCCTTCTAACCCACTCCTGTAAAAATCCCTGATGGGATTGACAGTATCACGAAATAAATGAAATAAATAAATATTTAATTACCAGCCAAAAATGTAAACAGTCCAACCGGGTAGCCTAGTTTCAGCATTATATAGAGATCATTGGGGTAATTAAGTACATTAATGCGTCATATGGCCTTGTCATAAAATGCAACATACTGTTGCTGTCGCCAGCAGCAATTGTAACAGTTTAATTGTTCATCATACGGTAGAGTGAAACATTACGCTATAGTATTGTTTTGTATTGACAAGCAGCCATTAGCCATAGTTAAACCGTATTAAGGATGGACTTAAGTGGTTTGAGCGAATATGTTAAGCTGCTTAATGAACGTACAAAGAATACACATTTGTTATTTTCCCCTCACATTGTTGTATCTACATATTTGCAGCATGCACCTGCAGCACCTTCGGAACGGCTGACACGAAGGTCAAGGCCAGCCTGGCAACCATGCTTGCCAAGGGGAAGCAGCTGTAACTATGTAAATATTCTCTTTTGATGATAGCATAAGACATGTATTTTATTAAAATAATGTATTATATCGTTCAATAAAAACAGTTATTTGAATATCGGTGCACTTGTTCTCTTTTTTGCACTGCATGAATCTGGACTAGTGGAATTGCTTGAAATATTTGTTTCTGCAACATATGATAGTGCAGCGGGTTCAGGATCATTATTAATCCATTAACATGAATGCATAAATGCAGATGGGAAGCAACAGGTGCACATGCATAGTATACGTTCAAAATTTTGTTGCCGCCATATGTAAACAAAAATTTTAACTAACTTGTAGATAGCATATTTCATTCAAGCGAATGCATTGCATGCGACTAAACTTTCTTCAATGTGCAATTACAAAAATTCTCATGCTGCTTTACATAATGATTCACGGCTGCATACATTTTAGATTTTTGACTGCTTCCATCTGCATGCATGCTTTTATGTACAGTTCCCTATGTATGTTCCCATATGCATACTGGATACAATAAATTTTTATGGACATTTCCAATAAACTGCTTATTAGCAAACCCCAGCAGCGAGCGTTTATAGAATAACATTGCCTGCCGAAACATAGTTGGCAAAATGTGGTGTATTATCTAGTATATATGGTGTGACAGTAATTTTAGCCAAGCTGATCAATGAAAATGAAAGGTTACAAAACAACACGATGCAATATATATGATCATAAAAAGACCTACAGGTCAGACCTCTGAATTCAAGGCCGAATGCACGCCATAGGTGTTAAAATCGAATCTTATTGCACCGTCTTTTATTAATATAATTTTTCATTGAACAGCTTCACTAAATTTAAGTTAGCTGGGACACCCTGTAAAATTGTAAGGCTGAAGTCTATAAATTAGCTATAGACTGATCTACAGTAACTCTCTGTAGGCAGACTGTACAACATTCTACAAAAAGTGTAAGGCCATAAGTCCATAGACATACTATAGACTGGTCTATAGGAATAGTTTATAGTCTATAGACATTTCATAGACTTATGTCACACCACCAGCAGTACAAATCGCTCCGCAGACGACGCCGAAGTAAAACTATATAAGCCTATAGACTTTTGTCTATAGACACTCTGCAGACGCTTCGTCCCGCTATGCCCGAAGACGCAACCACGCCCCACCGTCCACGGCCCTGTCCACGGCCCCGCCGTACGGCCCCTAACGGCCCCTCCGCCCGTCAGTGAATTTTCAGCGGCACCGACGACAGTTGATCTATAGACTGATGGGATGACCTATAGTCATCTTCTATCTTTCAAATGTCTATAGAATCAGACATTTTGTAGCCCCGCGGTGCGCCACTAGTCGCCAGCGCGCCCAGCAGCCGGGCGAGTACAAAAAGTGTGCGGCCATAAGTCCATAGACTGTCTATGGACTGGTCTATAGGAATTGGAAACAGCGGGCCTCCGTCGCCTGGTTATAGACAGTCTATAGCATTTCTAGATATTTTATAGACAGCCCCAGCCCCGTTACGTATACAAAAGCAGAAATTGCCGAGAACTAAATAAGCCTATAGAGCACGCGCCGACCCCACCCGCGCCCCTTTGGCCACAAACCCTGTCTATTTGCTTTGCCTGTGGCCGCCCCGGAGACATTCTGCAGACATTTGTCTACAAAAGTGAATTTTCATTGCGTCGTCGTCCCATGTCAGAAGAGGAAAACTAGACCGTCTATAGTCAGTCTATTGCTGTTTCTGTTGAGACTCAGGTGCCGCCGTTTCTGTACTCTGTCGCTCCATTTTGTAGACTAGTCTTGAAAAAGTGTAGGGGCATAAGTCCATAGACTATCTGAGACTTTCTCCTTTGTGCGACCTCCATTCCGTCTACCTGTGTCTTGTGGAAGAAATGTCTACAAAAAGTCTGTTGACTTCATAGACAAATGTCTATACTTCTCGCGACTTTATTAGACATTCTACAAAAATTTTTGTAAGGGTATCGCCAGACTTCCCCCTAGTGTTTATTGCATGAAACTCTATGGCTGCCCGGATTGCGGCAGACGGGATGAAATGGCCGCATTGCGGTGCGTGTTAACACGTTCTGTTTTAAGCATACAATACTTTTAGCTCCCGTTGTAGGTGACCTTCAAGTGACCTTGAGCCAAAAGTCAGAGCAGTTATCCGGGCATCGTTGCGAGAAGAAAACGAGATCATCCGGGTAACCAGCCTAAACTTAAGAAAATGCGGTATCTGTCCCTGAACCGTTTGTACAAGACTGCATTACATACTCTAGTTACTTCCCAAACAAGTTACAAAAAATATTGCTTCCAATTTCTTCCTAGTGTTTGTTCACATATCACTCAAACTGTAACTTCTAGTACTCTGAAGCTTTATTTGCAATTTGCAATAGCAATATTCACAAGGAATGCGACTAGCATTCTTCTAACTTTTTCTTACCAGTGACCCAAGTTATGTGCTAGCTCCAGCCACTGGCTGCTGTAATGCCGAGCAGGCAACAAGCCTCACACCACGGCCAGCCACCCCAAGGTGTCGTGCATGGTGAACGCGTCCATTGGCGAGCTGAGGGAGCGCAGAGGGTCGTCGCTGCTGGCATGCGGGAAGAAAAACAGAGGAGGGAGCATTACGTCACGCAGAGGCAAGCGAACGCATCGTGTATCCAACAGTGGTAGCCCAACACGTGACCTCTTGCGTCGCTATCACGGAATCTCACGATTTGCCGAGACGTGCGGTTACTCGTAGTTTTTATTCAGTACGCGATCGGCCAGCAGCTACTCACATGCAAGACGGAAAAAGATTGTTGCATGTTTTGTTTCTTTTCTTGGTTTTGTTTTTGCTTATTTCAAGAGTTTCAAATTGTTTCGATTGGGCATTCAAAAAAAAATAATCACCCGGGAGTACTAAAACCTACCGCACGCTCTGACGTGTCCTCCGTATTCGGGCGCTTTCATCACGTATTGTGCCTCCACAGCTGGCGACAATCGCGTTGCGGTATGCTCTCTCCTATATTTTTCTTACTCCACGTCTGCAGGCCATCAAGAAGGACATCAAGAATTTATCCAAAAGACCAAGAGCAAGGTTGCGTTGGTTCGTTCAAGCTGGCTGCAGGCAACTCTGTGGTGAGAAGAAAAAAAATTCAGTGGCGATTACGATACTCCCTAATACGAAATTTGAGCGCTGCTCTGTACTTGTGTTCCTTTCGCGATATATTGGCCGGCACGGACAATCAATGTCGTGCGGCACGTTGCGAACGGATCCAAGTGTGGTGCGACTGCGTTGCTAACCTGAATATCGCGAGAGCTAGCGTGTGGGTGACGCGTGGGTGCGATTCAAAGCAGCCGCCGCCGCTGACAGACCTCCCAGACGATACGCGGTACTCCGGCGCCATCTCTTAGCCATCGTCGCCGCGCTACACTTTTGTTACCACGTCTTCACCATACCCTCCTCCGCTTTACGCCTCATGGTACCGCTGCACACTCCTCTGCGCTTTCCGCCTCGCGACTTTCATCTCCCGCTGAGGTTGCCGTTAGCTTTCATCTTTCGCTGTGCTTGGTCGCTCGGTTACGCAACCGACGCCAACGTTCACCGCAGGAACGTGCGTCTAATAGATGCTCGCTAAAAGCACAATGCTAGAGGTGTGAAGAAGGCCAACGGAGACAAGAATGCAGCCGAGAAGTCCGCAAGCACCAGGTATACTTACAAGAAGTCCACGACGAAGTCTCTCAAGAAGGGGGCGGCCAAGAAGGCCCAACCAGCAAAGAAGCCAATGGCCGAGGAGAAGGTGTCGCTGCCCAAGAAACCCAAGAAGCCGGCGGCCAAGAAACCGGTCACTCCCAAGAAGACACCCAAGAACTAAAGCTCGGCGTCCAGGAGTCGGCGTCAACACCCACAGACACAAGGGCTTGAATCGCTGGGTATGTGCTACTCGGTAGTTGGCCGAACACCCAACATGGGCACTGCGAATGGGCGCGTACCCATTTATACGAGCGATCCTCCAGAATGGATGTTTCAAGGGGGCATAAACGCTACGTAGCCCCAAATAAAGGCTATAACGGATAATCTACGACACGCAAATCCTCATTGGACGGGGTGGCTTCATGGAGGGCCATTGCAACAAAGCTGCAACCAGAATTCTGTCCGATTACGGAGTTTCAAATGAGCTGCGGTGAGTACACGATGTAGTGGTATCATTTATCAGTGTGGTTGGCAGCCAGATTGCCACTTGGTGTGTCTTGTTTTACGGTGAAGCTTTTTAAGCCAGTCGTAAAATGTGCGCCTTTCACGAAGTCATCATCATCAGCATTGGCTCGAACGTGGTTGTCTTCCGCAGCTGGCTCGCTGCCGCCCGTCGGTTAGAGCTCGTACTCGCGCTCGTTTGGTTTGGTTTGGTTCCTATAGAAATAGCACATTCCACTACGGGGGATTGGCCATGAATCAGGCTTGTGCCAATGTTCCCATGTTCGTCGTCATCTTCCACAACTGGCTGCGTGGCCTCTTATCATAGCTGAGTGCAATTTCACTACTCTTCTGTCGTCGTAATGCGGAGGCAAAGCTTGCACTAGGCCGCGCAAAGCTTCTGACACCACGAAGCTGGGCCGTTCTATTGTGTCTCCTGGTATTAGCTAGGCTGACCTAGCTATGTCGAGCTTGAACTTGGATGTATCTACGTTGACTTGGTAGCGACTACGCCTGTGTTGAGCTTCGTTATGCCAGGTATCTCTTAGGTTGTGATGCAATCGATCGGCCAGCTTCGCTGTGTCTCAAGCTGTGCGCGGCCAAGCGCAAGTTTTTTTTGGAACAGTTCGTTTTTCCCCACAGAATGTATTAATTGAGCCAACAATGGAAAACGGCACACGTTGAATACTAGGACTAATAATAGCCAAATATACTCAAATATGTCTCCTGACTGAGCTCGTCCAGCAGCTGCCAAATATAACCGATAGCTTCACCGGCGACTGCCTACACAGGACAAGCGCCAGGTTCCCTCTTTCTCGTTCACTTGGCCGCGTATTTACAACCGCAATATCAATTTCACCGAGCCGCCATATGTGCGTTTTCTTTCATAACTTAAGACTGATGCCAGAAGTTGATTAGAAGACAAACGTAGCATTAAGATATATGAAAATTTGCATCAAAGCAGGTATCTTATGCCAATAATACTTCAATTACGTATACTTCTTTTAAAATAAATGTTTGCTGCAAACAATTATACCGACCACCGCCGAAAGTGAAGCGAGCGTTATATAAGCATGGAAATGGTGTCGTCCCAGACGACAGCATAAAAGCGGCGACATACTAGCTTCTCAGACACCATAGGTATAATATGGCCTAGCGCTAATTGCTGCATAAGCCGTAGCTTGTCGCACCACAAACAATGTCGGAGAATTTCTACAACGGGCGCTGAAATGAAGCGCTACATCAACATTAAAATGACGCTGATGAAAGTGGCCTACTAGTGACATATTCACGGAATATTTCAACAGCGATCAACTATCTAAGATTGGTGCAATCGTAGCACTCCACAAATGTATCCAAATTTTCTTACTATATTGCACTGGTTTCTTTTTTAAGGCTCTAATACTGCATAAAGCTGCCAAGAACGAGAAAAACAGTTCACTTCGAAATATTGGTCACCGCCACATAACGGTACCTCATAATGAAAATAAGTAAAAGGAGCGCATTTTCAATAATTGCATTTCCCTGAAGAAACTCAGACTAAAAGTATCCTGCCAGCAGCCGATCAGATAGTGACATTTGCAGATAATGGCGGCCATGCAGCTTCCATGCCTATCGAAAATAAAAAGTCACATCTGAGAATGCGTCTGCTTGCCGCACGCTTCGACTCACCCCATAGCGTTATCAGTGTGCAATGCCTGATATCTCATCTGGTGATGATAAAAACAGTCTGGGTCTGGATGCACCTTCGCTGCCATAGCATCGCTTATCAATTGTATTTACTGTAACCGAATGAAAAGATTTGATTTACAGAAATGAAATCACCAGAGAAATGTGGTAGGGGAAATAGTGCCTGCGACAACACGTTTCCACCGAAGCCGTGGCCTAGTGGTTTGAGCGTCCGCCACGGCTACGGGAGGTGGTTGGTTCGATTCCCACCGACGCATACCCAACGGAACGTGGCCAATTGCGCGTTGGGGAAGGTGCCCCCTGCCTGGCGCTCGGTGTTGTCAGGGGTGTGCTACGCCTGCGGGCATAGGCTTCCAGTGTCACATTATGTCCCAGGGAATTTCCCAGAATCGAACCGCAGCCCGTAAGGGTGGTTCACTCTCAATATTGCCAGATGTAAATACTTTCAAGAACACTCACTGATTGTACTTATCCCACTACTTCTACACTCATTAAGGTGCATTACGCAACATTATATGTAAATATGTTCAAGAACACTCGCTCATTGTAATTATCACATTCCTTAATCTTGTATATAATATACTGTTCCAGCTGCATGACTTTACCCACAGATGCCTCGGTGATGGCATGAGTGGCACTCCGATCAGTGTGATTCCAGCCTTTTTTGCTGCAACCTCTAAAGGTGACCAACTTTGTTGAAACCTTCTGAAGCTCCGAATAAAAATCCGTAAAATATGCTCACATTTCCTCTACAATTGGTGTATTATTTATTGCACTCCTATGCCTGAATGTTATGTCGATAAAGCAAATTCTAACCGCATCTTCTAACACCACCTTACTAAATATTTTGTCGCCCTGGCGTACACCTTCCGTTAGGTTTGGCTAGCATACACTCCATCTTAAGAAGTGTTAGGCTTTTCCCTCTTCGCAACTGGCTTGGCGGGAGCACGCAACCATTCCCCTCAGCGCGTTTCGGTCGCCTTCCGTCGCCCAAATCCGACCTACCACCGATGTACCAGTGACCCCGAAAACAGCCGAAAAAGGCCCAAAAAAGCTATTGGGTTTAACATTCTGCTTCGAGTGCATTCAGAACCCTTTTTTACGTATGAATGGAAAGTGATAATATTGTTCCGTATCGATTTGTTATATTACACATCTGAGTCATATTATTGACCTCCATTTTCGAATGATCATGCGGACACAACTAAGGAGGCTGATTTTACATTCCGAAGCCGTTTGAAGCCAGAGGGACGAAAGTTAGGGAATTCCATGTACTGCCCATAATTCCCATGCTGCTGAACGCTCTCCTGCCCTAGAGAATATCCCTCTTACAAAAATGAGTTTAGATTGTCTGTAAATGTCTAAAGACTTCTTGTAGACAACTTGCCTTTCTGTAGCTTTGTTCTTTCGCTGATAAATAATCTATAGACTGTCTATAGACAAAGTCGATCCAGTCTCTATCTTGTGCATTCATTCTCTATAGACGGTCTATAGACAAAAGTTAGTAAGATTTCATTTCTTCTTGTCTACCTCCCATTCTATGTCGGTCTACAGGAGCAGAGTCGATAAGATGTCTGTTATTTTCTCTACTTCCACTATATAGACTATCTATAGAAAAAAAGTCGATACAGTCTCTATTTATATCTTGTCTATTCAGTTTCTATAGACTGTCTATAGGAAAATGTTAATAAGATTCTTATTTTTTTTGTCTACTCCCATTCTACAGTCGGTCTACAGAAAAAAGTCGATAAGATGTTTGTTTGTCTACTTCCTCTCTATAGAAAACCTATAGAAAAAATGTGGTTGATCCCTCTTATATAGGACTCGGTATAGAACACGAAAGTGAAACGTGTCTTCACAGAAGTAGTGTAATGTTTATTGCACATTGATAGATATGTCTATTGGTGTTTTTTGGCTAAAGCGCCCTTAGGCGTTGATGCACCCACGCTGACGCCTGGTGGCACGTCTCCTCCATCACGACTACCAACGTCGATGACCATGAGCAACCGTCGTGCATATGGAAGCTGCACTACGCTGCACACGCTAGCACAACGCGAAAGACGAAGCACGTAACTGACACACTAATACAACGCGCAGACAAAGCACGTAACTGAATCGTCACCCAGTCAAATCAGCGCGTACAGGCGCGTCGTAATTGCAGCCATCCGCGATCAACTCAGAAACATTTTCAGAGCTAATTGCGGAGGCCACGCTCCGCTGTGCTGAGTACGGTGAACGCCACCCAGGTGGCGTTGGTAGTGCTTCTTGATGCCAGCGTCCCTTCGAATGCTGGCATTGAGGCGTCGTAGTGCTGAGACCACCGAAGCGTTCACTGTCGGTGCGCGTTAGTGTCATAATGCAGTACTTCTCTTTTCTGCTTGTAGGCGGCGGCACCGCCCCGAGCAAGAGCGCGGGTACACGGAGGAGTGTTAGATATATAAGGCGCGTCTGTGTAGCTCTCTGCAAATGCGTTTGTGGCGCAATGGGTTAACGCTCGGCGATCTATCGTCGCGGACCGAGAGGTCGTGGGTTCGATTTCCAAATTTTGCATGTTTGTGAAACTTTTTCTTCTGGTTTCTTTCTTTGTATTATGTTCTATGACGTATTTCCGTGACGGAAATACGTCAGTGAAGTCTTGGTGGACCCGGCATAAAACACTTTCGTGTTAAAAAGTCGGTACTGTCTCTATTTATTCTTGTCCATATCATTGTCTATGGACTGTCTATAGACAAAAATAATGAGATCCTTATTTCTTTTTGTCTACTCCCATTCTACAGTCGGTCTACAGAAAAAAGTCGATAAGATGTTTGTTTGTCTACTTCCTCTCTATAGAAAACCTATAGAAAAAAAGTCGGTACGGTCTCTATTTCTTCTTGTCCATTCATTGTCTATGTACTGTCTATAGACAAAAGTTAATAAGATTTTTATTTCTTTTTGTCTATTTCCATTCTATAGTTCGGTCTACAGAAAGAAGTCGATAAGTTGTTTGTTTCTTGTGATATTCCGCTCTATAGACTACGTATAGACCAAAGTCGATACCGTGTCTATTTATTCTTGTTCATTCTGTGTCTAAGGACAGTCTATAGGCGACAGTCGATAAGGTGATGATTATTTTTGTACACGCCCTGGTTTATAGATTTTCTATAGGCGAAAGTTGATAAGGTGTCTACTTCTTTTATCGATTCCCCGTCATAAATTAGTCTTGACAAAAGTCGTTACGTTGTGTTTTTTTGTCTATATTAGCTTTCTATACACCGTTTATATGCAAAAGTTTTCTGTTTGCTATTTCTTTAGCCGATTGCCTGTTTATAGAATGTCTGCAGAGAAAAGCAATAAAGGTCACCATGGCATCTCTATCATTAAATTACGCAGCCCTTAATTATTATTTTACCAGATAATTAGGTGTTTAAGAGTCTGCTCGCAGAGTTTCACCCAGTATTGCACTGGTTTTTAACATGTAACCTCTGGCCCGGCACCCCAGTTAGTCGGGAATGCATCCCCGACAATAATTTTTTCCTTGCATACCACACGGCGGCGCGAATATAACTTATATGTGATTGAAATTATTTTTTTAATGGTTTCCTATATCCCCCCGTTGAAGGCTATAGGGTGGGACATCACCAAAGATTATGTTAACTCGAGCGAACAGACCGTATACCGATTGCGGTAAGCTGTGAGATGAAACTAAAGGACAGCCGATATTGTAAAAGTCTTATTACTTCAGGTTTACTTGCCCTCTATAGACAAAAGTCGTTAAACTCGGCCCAACCCGTGTATGCTGCAACCAAGCGGAGGTACAGGCGGATAATACGGAGCTTCGTTTGATATAAGCCACTTGGATTGTATATACTGCGACATTCTTTAAAGCCTTTTTGTAGAGTTATTATAGACATGGTGCATATACTTCCGCATTTGGTCGCCACATTATATGACCTCGTAGTCGCTCTCGGCAATCCCAAGACAGTCTTTACAGTTGTTTTTCATAGCATTACTTTGCGGGCAGTAAAATAAAGAAAACAAAATACCGATCCCATCACGTAAATAGAGGTTACGAATGCCAGTTTTAGCGAGAAGCGGATTACAAACAGGCATCAGCTAACAGCACAGAGACTTGTAATGTGTATAGCTGACAACGCAGAATTGCTAGTGTGCGATGAACCGATGTCGCCTAATGTGGTGTGCGCCTTACGTGTCGTCTGATTCTCAGATACTCTTTACGTTCTCCCCATATCTAGGCGCATCACTAACATCGGGTGGTTTTCGCAGACTGATATCCCCGCGCTATAAATTCATTAAAGCTTCTCGTTCATTTACAATGTGCGCCAACTACTCTGAGCCCACCCAGTCCTTCCAGGCGCTATATGCCTGTGCGGCCGAGCATATGCGTACGTAATTAGTGTATTTATAGCTTTGACATATGACCGAACAGACAAATGTGCCCTAACATGTGCGCAGGTATCCATTTGGCGGTACGTTGGAAGTTATGCTAGAAATGCACTGCATTACCATCGTCGTTGGTCATAATGCAAGCGCCTGACGTGCGTGCTAACGTTTTTACAAACAGGGCGTTGATCCAAGTGTGCGCTCCTGCTCCATGCGATAGCCCACAGCGTTTGTAATACAGCGCGCCAAGGCATTTCCTTCCTTCTACGGAAAGAACATGAAAAATGGAAGGCAAAAGCAACCGGTTTCGCGCGCATGGAACGCAGAGAGAGAGAGTCGCGACAATAAAAAAAGAAAAGAAAATGGCAAAGGCGCTCGGATTTCTCGGAGCACGCCCGCCTTCGTCGGGCTGGCGCCTGCGCATGCGCAGCGGCAACAACGGCGGCGCGCCATCTCTCCGCGTCGATTTGAATTCTCAACAGCTGCGCCAGGCAAGTCAACGCTTGTCTGCTGGTGAGCTGCCTGCACCTTGGCGTCTGTGTATTCATCTCAGACTTTGTGGCATCGCACCTCAACTACACTGAACGGTAAGTTTTAGCAAAGATGTTTTCCTGTCACTAGCTCATGACTAGGTGAGCGTATTTCGTAGCGCGAACCGGCTGCATGTAATGTAGGCGACCCGGGCGTAGTGCCGATTTGTCGTTTGGTTTGTAAACGAGCTCGGGTTCTCGATTCTTCTATAGGGAATGTTTAACCGCAAGCGATCGCTCGCGCTTGTTCATTTTACCGTCATAGTCAATGTCCGTGAAAAAGGAAATACACCACGTTTAACGTGGATACTGAGCAGAATAAGCGCGGATTGTGTTTAGTTAAGCGGCGTACTGTGGGCAGGTCTCGTTTTGCTGACGCTTGACCGGCGGCCATAAACGCTGCGATGCCTGTCTAATAAAACTCATCTAAAGCGCTTTATGTATATACCTCGAAATTGTGCTAGAGTGACGAATTGTCTAAAAGAGACGTACAGTTGAATAAATGCTAGCGTACTCAGGATGAAAGGCCGTGTTTGCGGGGCATGCATCAGCAGCGTGTGCTGCCGTTTTCGTAAGTCAAAAGTAAGAGTATTTATGGGTCTCCTGGCAACCAGTATAAATATATATAACCGCAAAAGCTTTCAGAGCACGAAACTCGCGATAAGCTCAGTCAATCGCAGCTTCGCAACTTAACCGAAAGAATTGGAGAACAATAAATTAGTGGCTCGGGGAAGCACCCTGTACACGTTTGAAACTGAAGCCATTGGGTTTGAGGAGAGTTTGAAGATTTTCTGTGCTTTGCTCGTGTTGCCATGAATTACGAACTTGGCCAAGCCCTTGTCAGCTTTATTAAACAAGTGCTTCAATTCAGCTGAATCTAATAGTGCATTTCAAGTTACTGACGTGTTATTAGTTATAATTACAATTATGTACTGGCAGTAATTTGGCAAGCAATAAACAACAATGATTTTTGCCCCTAAACGGCGTTTGTCATAGACTGCCAGGGAATTTTCATGAAAACAGCCAGGGAAAGCTCGGAAAAACATCAGGGAAATTGAAAATGTCAACATAAGTATGCTGTCTTGTTATTACCATACAATGTTTCCAGAGAATCGCTGTCTTAAACATAATTTTGAAGCATTTCACCTCCCCCCCCAAAAAAAAAATTACAAATTGCGACCATTTTCTGAGAAAGAAATGAAAGTGAAGCATGCTGACATGGCATTTTTGACTCAATCTTTTTGCATTACCTAAGTGTCCTGAACCTCGAAACTCTAGAAGAAATACTTAAGTTATAGAGCGCCTTCAATTATTTACTATGATAGCATTCATTGTAATAACAGTTCCAGTTTTGTTTCCCAGAAGGTGCATATGTGTCGTGCCACAACACAGAAAGTGCTCACGGGATATTTCTGGTGCTCATGTGGTATACCTAACTTTCAACCGTGTCAGCATGCCCAAAAGATATGATTATCTATAGGAAACTAAGTGACCATATCAACACAATCAATCCATCTGCCTTCTATTGAAGTTATGGCCAATGATGTATCAGTTAAGAGTACGAGAAAGACATTTAAACGTGTATTAAGGAAAATAAGTTAAAATCATTGGCATGATACGTTCAATACTCCAGCCACTCTTCTGAGCATATCACTCCGCGTGGGTATATTTATCACTCCGCGTGGGCACCAAGATCTACTCGATGCTGTTGAGAAAACAATCTTTGAAGATAAGCTAGGAATAAAAACCGCTGGCATCGAAAGAATCCACCGTCTTGGGCGAAAGCAAGCTGACAGTCCCAAACACAGGCCTGTCATTCTGAAGTTATTTGACTACCGGGATAAAGTCAACATACTTAGTAATTGCAAAAAGCTCAAGGGAACGGAATATTCATTAGCGAGGATTTTTCGCCCGCAGTAAGAGAAATTAGAAAGAAGCTATGGGAAAGAACGAAAGTGCCATCGAAACCAGAAAGATAGTTTTTCTGTCTTACGATAAAGTCAAAATAAATAATCGCCTCTACACCTGGGATGACCAAACCAATGACATAGTGGAAGTTACAAAAAACGAAAGCATGAACAACGGACCAGCCAAGCGAACTCGAAACCGCTGTCGGCCCTAGTTGTTGTCATTGTTAATGCACGGAGACTTTTGAACAAAACCGAACAGTTGGAGGCGACTGCGATCGCTCTTGAACCTGACATTGTCTGCGTGACAGAGACATGGTTACATGCTGACATTGGAAACCATGAAGTGGCTCCACCGGGCTACTCCATCGTCCGAAAAGAGAGGGCAACTAGAGGTGGCGGTGTTGCTTTGCTCCTACGCCAATGCATAAATTACTCAGTGATGCCGGATGTCCCAGGTGTGGAGGCGGTCTGCTCTAGGATTCAGTTGGGCCAGAGCCACGTCTGTGTTGGCGCAGTGTACAGACCCCCCCAAGCTGACGTATCGTATCTTCAGCAGCTTCTAGAGTACATGCACGAACACATGGTGGGGAACGCCATAATAATGGGAGGGGACTTTAATCTCCCAGATATTAACTGGAGCTCTCTGAGTGCAACCAATCTAACAAACAATACCATGCTGAGTATTCTGTTTACCTTTAACATGACCCAAATAGTTTCCAAGCCTACCCGTGTACAGGGCGCTTCAAGCTCTATCTTGGATCTTATCTTCATTAGCGATTTCTTTGTGAAAGGAAAAATAACGTCGATATTCTTGAAGGATTATCTGATCATGACATGGTTCTTTGCACGCTAACTATTCCAAATCAAATGCGCCATAGTGGTACTAAAAAGCGCGTATACGCATTCAATAAAGCAGACGATGATGCTATTATGACCTACCTAGCCCACGAGTAATATGACTTCCACGAGCTAGTCACTGAAGGAGCGGCTGGCATTGATGAAATTTGGTTACTGTTCAAGGCACATGTTATGCACTGCTTGAGGCAATTTGTCCCACAAATACAAAAGAACACTAATAAGCAGAACCCATGGATAACACGCGAAATAATTCATTTAAAACGCAGAATAAAAAGGTTAAGGAAATCTAACAAATTAGGCCCAGTCTCAGACTTCTGCCATAAAATAAACTCGTTGAACAGACTGCTAAAGGAAAAAAAACAAAAGCAGGAAAACAGAGCTTCTGCAGTACAACGCTCAGCAATTTTATCAAGGAATCCCCCAGAAATTCTGTCGTTACGTCAGGCACAAAGATAACCCTCCAAAACCTTTATCGCCGACCGAAGAAAAGCAACAAGCAGACGCGTATGACGCATTCTTCCATTCTGTATTTGCCCCGGACAATGGTATTACGCATGCTTACAGGCCAGATAATATGGAGCAAACGAGGCGCTGAGCGCACCAGTCGTAAGCGAAGCAGGTGTTCTCTCACTATTACTAAATTTAGACGATAAAAAGTGTAACGGTCCAGATGGAATCCCGAACTGCTTCCTGAAACGCTATGCCGAGCCTGTAAGCAAATACTTGTGCCTTGTGTACAATAAATCTATCTCTGAACGATGCCTTCCGGCAGAATGGAAGATTGCTAAAATAGTGCCAGTCCATAAATCGGGTGATACCTCTTGTCAATCAAATTATAGGCCTATTTCTCTCTCATGTACTTGCTGCAAAATCTTGGAGCATATAATTTAAAATCCGTTACAGAGTTCGTTGAGGAAAATAATATTCTCCATCCCTACCAGCATGGCTTCAGGACTGGTCGGTCTACAGTTACCCATCTTGTTGAGATCCTACACGATTTCGCCAAAGCAATTAACGACCAAATAGAAATAGATGTAATTTACCTTGACTTCTCTAAAGCCTTTGGCCGTGTTTGCCATGCTAAACTGCTTTTAAAGCTTAAAGTTATACTAGGAGATGGGCCAATTTTTCGTTGGATTAACTGTTACTTATCTGATCGTCGCCAGTTTGTCCAGTTACGCGCCTACACTTCTGCAGTTATGCCAGTCGTTTCTCGTGTACCCTAGGGTGCCGTTCTGGCCCCTATGCTGTTCCTTCTGTTCATAAACGGCATAACTTGTCAGGTGGAATCCAAGATTAGGTTATTTGCAGATGACTGCATGTTGTATAGAAAAGTATTAAGCCGACAAGATCAAATTAGTCTTAACAAGGATTTTGCTTTGATAGACCAATGGTGTGAGAACTGGCAAATGGTCATCAACTTTGATAAAACAGTTTCAATGTCGGTAACAAAAAATAAATCCAAACTTAGTTTTCCGTACGGCTATGATAGTATCATCCTTAACACTGTCACTCAGTATAAATACTTGGGCGTCGTCATATCATCAGATCTAGGGTGGCCGGCTCATGTAGAGCACATGGTAAGCAAAGCGATGCGAAAGCTAATGTTTCTAAAGCGGGCTTTGCGATACTCTACGAAGGAAGCCAAGCTCTTGGCCTATGTGACGTTCATACGTCCTATCTTAGAATATGCGAGTGTGGCGTGGTTTCCGTTCGCGCAAAATCGAATAGCTACGCTTGAGGCTGTCCAGCGAAAAGCGGCGCATTTTATCTGTAATAGATACAGATGCATCGACTCGCCTACGCAAATGCTGTCCGAGATCGGCCTTCATACACTAACCAGTCGTGCGATGCTGTACCGACTCAAATTTTTGTATCTCATCCTGCATAATAAGGTTAAAGTGGATCCTGACACCTACCTTTCATACAATACGTCTAGAGAAACCCGTCATAAGCATCACCTTAGACTCCAAGAATATTTCTGCACTAACAATACATTTAGTTATTCGTTCTTCCCGCGAGCTATTCGTGACTGGAATGCTTTAGCACCGACGGTGGTCGCACAGCCTACCGTTGAAAAATTTGTTGAACTTGCTGGCCAAATTTTGCTGTCAGCAACGAGTACGTGATTCTATCATTACTGTATTTATCATTGTTTTACTTACCAATTAAATTAGAAATCTGGGATCAGAAATTGTGGATGATATTAATTCTTATATCTCATGTGCTTTTCCTTTTCTTTTTTTGCAGTACATAGTATGCAACTGAAATAAGTTATGTGTTGTCATTTTACCCTACTCACTGGTGTTATCATAGGTTCGTTACCTTTACCATATTCTGTGTAGTTACCCTATTGTATACTTATGTGAATGCCTGTTCCACAATGTATACAAATCCTTGTAACCCACTCCTGTAAAAATCCCTGATGGGATTGACAGTATCACGAAATAAATCAAATAAATAAAAATTTAATTACCAGCCAAAAATGTAAACAGTCCAACTGGGTAGCCTAGTTTCAGCAATTATATAGAGATCATTTGGGTTAATTAAGTAAATTAATGCGTCATATGGCCTTGTCATAAAATGCAACATACTGTTGCTGGCGCCAGCAGCAATTGTAACAGTTTAATTGTTCATCATACGGTAGAGTGAAACATTATGCGATAGTATTGTTTTGTATTGACAAGCAGCCATTAGCCATAGTTAAACCGTATTAAGGATGGACTTAAGTGGTTTGAGCGAATATGTTAAGCTGCCTAATGAACGTACAAAGAATACACATTTGTTATTTTCCCCTCACATTGTTGTATCTACATATTTGCAGCATGCACCTGCAGCACCTTCGGAACGGCTGACACGAAGGTCAAGGCCAGCCTGGCAACCATGCTTGCAAAGGAGAAGCAGCTGTAACTATGTAAATATTCTCTTTTGATGATAGCATAAGACATGTATTTTATTAAAATAATGTATTATATCGTTCAATAAAAACAGTTATTTGAATATAGGTGCACTTGTTCTCTTTTTTGCACTGCATGAATCTGGACTAGTGGAATTGCTTGAAATATTTGTTTCTGCAACATATGAGAGTGCAGCTGGTTCAGGATCATTATTAATCCACTAACATGAATGCATAAATGTAGATGGGAAGCAACAGGTGCACATGCATAGTATACGTTCAACATTTTGTTGCCGCCATATGTAAACAAAAATTTTAACTAACTTGTAGATAGCATATTTCATTCAAGCGAATGCATTGCATGCGACTAAACTTTCTTCAATGTGCAATTACAAAAATTCTCATGCTGCTTTACATAATGATTCACGGCTGCATACATTTTAGATTTTGACTGCTTCCATCTGCATGCATGCTTTTATGTACAGTTCCCTATGTATGTTCCCATATGCATACTGGATACAATAAATTTTTATGGACATTTCCAATAAACTGCTTATTAGCAAACCCCAGCAGCGAGCGTTTATAGAATAACATCGCCTGCCGAAACATAGTTGGCAAAATGTGGTGTATTATCTAGTACATATGGTGTGACAGTAATTTTAGCCAAGCTGATCAATGAAAATGAAATGTTACAAAACAACACGATGCAATATATATGATCATAAAAAGACCTACAGGTCAGACCTCTGAATTCAAGGCCGAATGCACGCCATAGGTTTTAAAATCGAATCTTATTGCACC
Source organism: Dermacentor silvarum (assembly GCF_013339745.2). NCBI lineage: Eukaryota > Metazoa > Arthropoda > Arachnida > Ixodida > Ixodidae > Dermacentor > Dermacentor silvarum. Next base: position 156,710,635 of record NC_051157.2, on the reverse strand, counting down.
ATCTTTTATTAATATAATTTTTCATTGAACAGCTTCACTAAATTTAAGTTAGCTGGGACACTCTGTAAAATTGTAAGGCTGAAGTCTATAAATTAGCTATAGACTGATCTACAGTAACTCTCTGTAGGCAGACTGTACAACATTCTACAAAAAGTGTAAGGCCATAAGTCCATAGACATACTATAGACTGGTCTATAGGAATAGTTTATAGTCTATAGACATTTCATAGACTTATGTCTACAAAAGTAAAACTATATAAGCCTATAGACTTTTGTCTATAGACACTCTGCAGACATTTGTCTACGAAAGTGAATTTTCATTGATCTATAGACTGCCTATAGTCAGTCTATAGAATCAGACATTTTGTAGACTAGTCTTGAAAAAGTGTAGGGGCATAAGTCCATAGACTATCTGAGACTAGTCTAAAGAAATGACTACAAAAAGTCTGTTGACTTCATAGACAAATGTCTATACACTTTATTAGACATTCTACAAAAATTTTTGTAAGGGTATCGCCAGACTTCCCCCTAGTGTTTATTGCATGAAACTCTATGGCTGCCCTGATTGCGGCAGACGGGATGAAATGGCCGCATTGCGGTGCGTGTTAACACGTTCTGTTTTAAGCATACAATACTTTTAGCTCCCGTGGTAGGTGACCTTCAAGTGACCTTGAGCCAAAAGTCAGAGCAGTTATCCGGGCATCGTTGCGAGAAGAAAACGAGTTCATCCGGGTAACCAGCCTAAACTTAAGAAAATGCGGTATCTGTCCCTGAACCGTTTGTACAAGACTGCATTACATACTCTAGTTACTTCCCAACAAGTTACAAAAAATATTGCTTCCAATTTCTTCCTAGTGTTTGTTCACATATCACTCAAACTGTAACTTCTAGTACTCTGAAGCTTTATTTGCAATTTGCAATAGCAATATTCACAAGGAATGCGGCTAGCATTCTTCTAACTTTTTCTTACCAGTGACCCAAGTTATGTGCTAGCTTCAGCCACTGGCTGCTGTAATGCCGAGCAGGCAACAAGCCTCACACCACGGCCAGCCACCCCAAGGTGTCGTGCATGGTGAACGCGTCCATTGGCGAGCTGAGGGAGCGCAGAGGGTCGTCGCTGCTGGCATGCGGGAAGAAAAACAGAGGAGGGAGCATTACGTCACGCAGAGGCAAGCGAACCCATCGTGTATCCAACAGTGGTAGCCCAACACGTGACCTCTTGCGTCGCTATCACGGAATCTCACGATTTGCCGAGACGTGCGGTTACTCGTAGTTTTTATTCAGTACGCGATCGGCCAGCAGCTACTCACATGCAAGACGGAAAAAGATTGTTGCATGTTTTGTTTCTTTTCTTGGTTTTGTTTTTGCTTATTTCAGGAGTTTCAAATTGTTTCGATTGGGCATTCAAAAAAAATAATCACCCGGGAGTACTAAAACCTACTGCACGCTCTGACGTGTCCTCCGTATTCGGGCGCTTTCATCACGTATTGTGCCTCCACAGCTGGCGACAATCGCGTTGCGGTAGGCTCTCTCCTATATTTTTCTTACTCCACGTCTGCAGGCCATCAAGAAGGACATCAAGAATTTATCCAAAAGACCAAGAGCAAGGTTGCGTTGGTTCGTTCAAGCTGGCTGCAGGCAACTCTGTGGTGAGAAGAAAAAAAATTCAGTGGCGATTACCATACTCCCTAATACGAAATTTGAGCGCTGCTCTGTACTTGTGTTCCTTTCGCGATATATTGGCCGGCACGGACAATCAATGTCGTGCGGCACGTTGCGAACGGATCCAAGTGTGGTGCGACTGCGTTGCTAACCTGAATATCGCGAGAGCTAGCGTGTGGGTGACGCGTGGGTGCGATTCAAAGCAGCCGCCGCCGCTGACAGACCTCCCAGACGATACGCGGTACTCCGGCGCCATCTCTTAGCCATCGTCGCCGCGCTACACTTTTGTTACCACGTCTTCACCATACCCTCCTCCGCTTTACGCCTCATGGTACCGCTGCACACTCCTCTGCGCTTTCCGCCTCGCGACTTTCATCTCCCGCTGAGGTTGCCGTTAGCTTTCATCTTTCGCTGTGCTTGGTCGCTCGGTTACGCCGCCGGCGCCAACGTTCACCGCAGGAACGTGCGGCTAATAGCTGCTCGCTAAAAGGACAATGCTAGAGGTGGGAAGAAGGCCAACGGAGACAAGAATGCAGCCGAGAAGTCCGCAAGTACCAGGTATACTTACAAGAAGTCCACGACGAAGTCTCTCAAGAAGGGGGCGGCCAAGAAGGCCCAACCAGCAAAGAAGCCAATGGCCGAGGAGAAGGTGTCGCTGCCCAAGAAACCCAAGAAGCCGGCGGCCAAGAAAGCGGTCACTCCCAAGAAGACACCCAAGAACTAAAGCTCGGCGTCCAGGAGTCGGCGTCAACACCCACAGACACAAGGGCTTGAATCGCTGTGTATGTGCTACTCGGTAGTTGGCCGAACACCCAACATGGGCACTGCGAATGGGCGCGTACCCATTTATACGAGCGATCCTCCAGAATGGATGTTTCAAGGGGGCATAAACGCTACGTAGCCCCAAATAAAGGCTATAACGGATAATCTACGACACGCAAATCATCATTGGACGTGGTGGCTTCATGGAGGGCCATTGCAACAAAGCTGCAACCAGAATTCTGTCCGATTACGGAGTTTCAAATGAGCTGCGGTGAGTACACGATGTAGTGGTATCATTTATCAGTGTGGTTGGCAGCCAGATTGCCACTTGGTGTGTCTTGTTTTACGGTGAAGCTTTTTAAGCCAGTCGTAAAATGTGCGCCTTTCACGAAGTCATCATCATCAGCATTGGCTCGAACGTGGTTGTCTTCCGCAGCTGGCTCGCTGCCGCCCGTCGGTTAGAGCTCGTACTCGCGCTCGTTTGGTTTGGTTTGGTTCCTATAGAAATAGCACATTCCACTACGGGGGATTGGCCATGAATCAGGCTTGTGCCACTGTTCCCATGTTCGTCGTCATCTTCCACAACTGGCTGCGTGGCCTCTTATCATACCTGCGTGCAATTTCACTACTCTTCTGTCGTCGTAATGCGGAGGCAAAGCTTGCACTAGGCCGCGCAAAGCTTCTGACACAACGAAGCTGGCCGTTCTATTGTGTCTCCTGGTATTAGCGAGGCTGAACTTAGCTATGTCGAGCTTGAACTTGGATGTATCTACGTTGAACTTGGTAGCGACTACGCCTGTGTTGAGCTTCGTTATGCCAGGTATCTCTTAGGTTGTGACGCAATCGATCGGCCAGCTTCGCTGTGTCTCAAGCTGTGCGCGGCCAAGCGCAAATTTTTTTTGGAACATTTCGTTTTTCACCACAGAATGTATTAATTGAGCCAACAATAGAAAACGGCACACGTTGAATACTTGGACTAATAATAGCCAAATATACTCAAATATGTCTCCTGACTGAGCTCGTCCAGCAGCAGCCAAATATAACCGATAGCTTCACCGGCGACTGCCTACACAGTACAAGCGCCTAGGTTCCCTCTTTTCGTTCACTTGGCCGCGTATTTACAACCATAATATCAATGTCACCGAGCCGCCATATGTGCGTTTTCTTTCATAACTTAAGACTGATGCCAGAAGTTATTTGTCTTGATTAGAAGACAAACGTAGCATTAAGATATATGAAAATTTGCATCAAAGCAGGTATCTTATGCCAATAATACTTCAATTACGTATACTTCTTTTAAAATAAATGTTTGCTGCAAACAATTATACCGACACCGCCCGAAAGTGAAGCGAGCGTTATATAAGCATGGAAATGGTGTCGTCCCAGGACGACAGCATAAAAGCGGCGACATACTAGCTTCTCAGACACCATAGGTATAATATGGCCTAGCGCTAATTGCTGCATAAGCCGTAGCTTGTCGCAACACAAACAATGTCGAGAATTTTCTACAACGGGCGCTAAATGAAGCGCTACACAACATTAAAATGACGCTGATGAAAGTGGCCTACTAGTGACATATTCACGGAATATTTCAACAGCGATCAACTATCTAAGATTGGTGCAATCGTAGCACTCCACAAATGTACCAAATTTTCTTACTATATTGCACTGGTTCTTTTTTAAGGCTCTAATACTGCATAAAGCTGCCAAGAACGAGAAAAACAGTTCACTTCGAAAAATTAGTCAGCGCCACATAACGGTACCTCATAATGAAAATAAGTAAAAGGAGCGCATTTTCAATAATTGCATTTCCCTGAAGAAACTCAGAATAAAAGTATCCTGCCAGCAGCCGATCAGATAGTGACATTTGCAGATAATGGCGGCCGTGCAGCTTCCATGCCTATCCAAAATAAAAACTCACATCTGAGAATGCGTCTGCTTGCCGCACGCTTCGACTCACCCCACAGCGTTATCAGTGTGCAATGCCTGATATCTCATCTGGTGATGATAAAAACAGTCTGGGTCTGGATGCACCTTCGCTGCCATAGCATCGCTTATCAATTGTATTTACTGTAACCGAATGAAAAGATGATTTGAATTACAGAAATGAAATCACCAGAGAAATGTGGTAGGGGAAATAGTGCCTGCGACAACACGTTTCCACCGAAGCCGTGGCCTAGTGGTTTGAGCGTCCGCCACGGCTACGGGAGGTGGTTGGTTCGATTCCCACCGACGCATACCCAACGGGAACGTGCCAATTGCGCGTTGGGGAAGGTGCCCCCTGCCTGGCGCTCGGTGTTGTCAGGGGTGTGCTACGCCTGCGGGCATAGGCTTCCAGTGTCACATTATGTCCCAGGGAATTTCCCAGAATCGAACCGCAGCCCGTAAGGGTGGTTCACTCTCAATATTGCCAGATGTAAATAATTTCAAGAACACTCACTGATTGTACTTATCCCACTACTTCTACACTCATTCAGGTGCATACGCAACATTATATGTAAATATGTTCAAGAACACTCGCTCATTGTAATTATCACATTCCTTAATCTTGTATATAATATACTGTTCCAGCTGCATGACTTTACCCACAGATGCCTCGGTGATGGCATGAGTGGCACTCCGATCAGTGTGATTCCAGCCTTTTTTGCTGCAACCTCTAAAGGTGACCGAACTTTTGTTGAAACCTTCTGAAAGCTCCGAATAAAAATCCGTAAAATATGCTCACATTTCCTCTACAATTTGGTGTATTATTTATTGCACTCATATGCCTGAATTTTATGTTCGATAAAGCAAATTCTAACTGCATCTTCTAACACCACCTTACTAAAATATTTTGTCGCCCTGGCTTACTCCTTCCGTTATGTTTGGCTAGCATACACTCCATCTTAAGAAGTGTTAGCTTTTCCCTCTTCGCAACTGGCTTGGCGGGAGCACGCACCATTCCCCTCAGCGCGTTTCGTCGCCTTCCGTCGCCCAAATCCGACCTACCACCGATGTACCAGTGACCCCGAAAACAGCCGAAAAAGGCCCAAAAAAGCTATTGGGTTTAACATTCTGCTTCGAGTGCATTCAGAACCCTTTTTTACGTATGAAAGGAAAGTGATAATATTGTTCCGTATCGATTTGTTATATTACACATCTGAGTCATATTATTGACCTCCATTTTCCAATGATCATACGGACACAACTAAGGAGGCTGATTTTACATACTTCATTGTAGTGAATTTCAAAGCAATTTATACTTTCCGAAGAGCAGTATACGCCGCGAACACACGCAATCGCTACTAATTGCAACGATTCAGCTTGTCGATGTGGCCAAATCGAAACGCGCCAAGCGCCTCAAGGCACCGCAGTAAAACAATAAAGGCTTTTTATGTCGCCTGTCGATGCACGTGCCCGTGGTATAATGCATGATTTCAATGCCGGGCTTCTGTGCTAGTGGTCCTGTGTTGGAATCCCGCCGTCGGGGAACTTCAAAAGGGTTTATTTATATATTTTTACAGTGTACTTCGACGAAAATGATCACTTTACAAAGTTCCGAAGCCGTTTGAAGCCAGAGGGACGAAGTTAAGGGAATTCCATGTACTGCCCATAATTCCCATGCTGCTGAACCACTCCCGTAGAGACTATCCCTTACAAAAATGAGTTTATATTGTCTGTAGAATGTCTAAAGACTTCTTGTAGACAACTTTGCCTTTCTGTAGCTTTGTTCTTTCGCTGATAAATAATCTATAGACTGTCTATAGACAAAAGTTGCTAACATTTCTATTTCTTTTTGTCTACTCACATTCTATAGACTAACTATAGAAAAAAGTCGATCCAGTCTCTATTCTTGTACATTCATTCTCTATAGACGGTCTATAGACAAAAGTTAGTAAGATTTCATTTCTTTTTGTCTACTCAAATTCTATTGTCGGTCTACAGGAAAGAGTCGATAAGATGTCTGTTTATTTTTCTCTACTTGCTCTATATAGACTTTATATAGAAAAAAGTCGATACAGTCCCTATTTATTCTTGTCTATTCATTTTCTATAGACTGTCTATAGGAAAATGTTAATAAGATTCTTATTTGTTTTTGTCTACTCCCATTCTACAGTCGGTCTACAGAAAAAAGTCGATAAGATGTTTGTTTGTCTACTTCCTCTCTATAGAAAACCTATAGAAAAAAAGTCGGTACGGTCTCTATTTCTTCTTGTCCATTCATTGTCTAGGGACTGTCTATAGACAAAAGTTAATAAGATTTTTATTTCTTTTTGTCTATTTCCATTCTATAGTCGGTCTACAGAAAGAAGGCGATAAGTTGTTTGTTTCTTGTGATATTCCGCTCTATAGACTACGTATAGACCAAAGTCGATACCGTGTCTATTTATTCTTGTTCATTCTGTGTCTAAGGACAGTCTATAGGCGACAGTCGATAAGGTGTTGATTATTTTTGTACACGCCCGGTTTATAGATTTTCTATAGGCGAAAGTTGATAAGGTGTCTACTTCTTTTATCGATTCCCCGTCTATAAATTTAGTCTTGACAAAAGTCGTTACGTTGTGTTTTTTTGTCTATATTAGCTGTCTATACACCGTTTATATGCAAAAGTTTTTCTGTTGGCTATTTCTTTAGCCGATTGCCTGTTTATGGAATGTCTGCAGAGAAAAGCAATAAAGGTCACCATGGCATCTCTGTCATTAAATTACGCAGCCCTTAATTATTATTTTACCAGATAATTAGGTGTTTAAGAGTCTGCTCGCCGAGTTTCACCCAGTATTGCACTGGTTTTTAACATGTAACCTCGGGGCCCGGCACCCCAGTTAGTCGGGAATGCATCCCGACAATATTTTTTTCCTTGCGAACCACACGGCGGTGCAATATATACTTCTATGTGATTGAAATTCTTGTTTTAATGGTTTCCTATATCCCCCCCCCCCCGCTGAAGGCTATAGGGCTGGGACATCACCAAAGATTATGTTAACTCGAGCGAACAGACCGTATACCGATTGCGGTAAGCTGTGAGATGAACTAAAGGACAGCCGATATTGTAAAAGTCTTATTACTTCAGGTTTACTTGCCCTCTATAGACAAAAGTCGTTAAACTCAGCCCAACCCGTGTATGCTGCAACCAAGCGGAGGTACAGGCGGATAATACGGAGCTTCGTTTGATATAAGCCACTTGTATTGTATATACTGCTGACATTTCTTTAAAGCCTTTTTGTAGAGTTTATTATAGACATGGTGTATATACTTCCGCATTTGGTCGCCACATTATATGACCTCCGTAGTCGCTCTCGGCAATCCCAAGACAGTCTTTACAGTTGTTTTTCATAGCATTACTTTTTCGGCAGTAAAATAAAGAAAACAAAATACCGATCCCATCACGTAAATAGAGGTTATGAATGCCAGTTTTAGCGAGAAGCGGATTACAAACAGGCATCATGCTAACAGCACAGAGACTTGTAATGTGTATAGCTGACAACGCAGAATTTGCTAGCGTGCGATGAACCGATGTCGCGTATGTGGTGTGCGCCTTACGTGTCGTCTGATTCTCAGATACTCTTTAGGTTCTCCCCATATCTAGGCTGCATCACTAACATCGGGTGGTTTTCGCAGACTGATATCCCGCGCTATAAATTCATTAAAGCTTCTCGTTCATTTACAATGTGCGCCAAATACTCTGAGCCCACCCAGTCCTTCCAGGCGCTATATGCCTGTGCGGCCGAGCATATGCGTACGTAATTAGTGTATTGATAGCTTTGACATATGACCGGAACAGACAAATGTGCCCTAACATGTGCGCAGGTATCCCATTTGGCGGTACGTTGGAAGCTATGCTAGAAATGCACTGCATTACTCATCGTCGTTGGTCATAATGCAAGCGCCTGACGTGCGTGCTAACGGTTTTTACAAACAGGGCGTTCATCCAAGTGTGCGCTCCTGCTCCATGCGATAGCCCACAGCGTTTGTAATACAGCGTGCCAAGGCATTTCCTTCTTCTACGGAAAGAACGGAAAAATGGAAGGCAAAGGCAACCGGTTTCGCGCGCATGGAACGCTGAGAGAGAGAGAGCGCGACAATAAAAAAAAGAAAAAGAAAATGGCAAAGGCGCTCGGATTTCTCGGAGCACGCCCGCCTTCGTCGGGCTGGCGCCTGCGCATGCGCAGCGGCAACGACGGCGGCGCGCCATCTCTCCGCGTCGATTTGAATTCTCAACAGCTGCGCCAGGCAAGTCAACGCTTGTTGCTGCTGGTGAGCTGCCTGCACCTTGGCGTCTGTGTATTCTTCTCGACTTTGTGGCATCGCACCTCAACTACACTGAACGGTAAGTTTTAGCAAAGATGTTTTCCGTCACTAGCTCATGACTAGGTGAGCGTATTTCGTAGCGCGAACCGGCTGCATGTAATGTAGGCGACCCGGGCGTAGTGCCGATTTGTCGTTTGGTTTGTAAATGAGCTCGGGTTCTTGATTCTTCTATAGGGAATGTTTAACCGCAAGCGATCGCTCGCGCTTGTTCATTTTACCGTCATAGTCAATGTCCGTGAAAAAGGAAATACACCACGTTTAACGTGGATACTGAGCAGAAATAAGCGCGGATTGTGTTTGTTAAGCGGCGTACTGTGGGCAGGTCTCGTTTTGTGACGCTTGACCGGCGGCCATAAACGCTGCGATGTCTGTCTAATAAAACTCATCTAAAGCGCTTTATGTATATACCTCGAAATTGTGCTAGAGTGACGAATTGTCTAAACGAGACGTACAGTTGAATAAATGCTAGCGTACTCAGATGAAAGGCCGTGTTTGCGGGGCATGCATCAGCAGCGTGTGCTGCCGTTTTCGTAAGTCAAAAGTAAGAGTATTTATGGGTCTCCTGGCAACCAGTATAAATATATATAACCGCAAAAGCTTTCAGAGCACGAAACTCGCGATAAGCTGAGTCAATCGCAGCTTCGCAACTTAACCGAAAGAATTGGAGAACAATAAATTAGTGGCTCGGGGAAGCACCCTTTACACGTTTGAAACTGAAGCCATTGGGTTTGAGGAGAGTTTGAAGATTTTCTGTGCTTTGCTCGTGTTGCCATGAATTACGAACTTGGCCAAGCCGTTGTTTTTTTTTTTTTTTTATTGCGATAAAGACTTGCCGTTAAGGCATAATTCTTGATGTGTATATGTGTATTATATGTGTGCTGTGAGGCCTGTGTTGTGTATGAATTGAAGCAGTGTTTTGTGGAATCTGTTATCATGTATCCAGCGGTCATAGCTGGTTGTCACACTGTAGCGGAGGCCGGCTTGCAGTAGGAGACGCGAGCGTTCCGATTGTAAACCAGTACATGTCCATATTAGATGGTATGCATCTGCTTCCATCACAGGGACGGAGCAGTATGGACACGTAGCACCAAGTGGTAAATGCGACCAGTTCCACCTTGAGATCACAGCCGGTGTAAGGGCCACCCCGGCCCGAAGCCCCCTAAGCAAAACTTCCTCCGCCCTAGTAAGGTGAAGGGGGAGGGAGCAGACACACGGGGGGATAAGAGCGCGTGTGTCCTGCCGGAGAAAATTTTTACGGGCTCGGAGCGAGTTAAGGGGTTGAGGGGGGAGGGGAATAGATGGAAGATCTGGATTAGGAGGGCAGTGTGCCTGCTGGTCAGCAGCAATGTTGTGACGGTTCGCTGCATGGCCTTGAATCCAGTGTACCTTGACGCAGGTAGCTGTTTTTCTATTCACCGTGTGTATTGTCTCGCAGATTTCCATCGCCTTGTCAACCTTCTTCAGTTCCTGAATAGCCGCTAAAGAATCAGTGAAGATATCTAGTTGTTTGATGGTAGGCAGCTTAGATGTCGCATCTTGCACAGCGTCGTGGATGGCTTGAAGTTCCATTACTAGAGCGCTGGCTTCCGTAGATAAATAGCGCTGGTGGCCGCTGATGAAATTATGCGTTGTACTGAGGAATGATGTCCTTCCGCCGTCTGGGAGAATAGCAGCATCCGTATAGACTTTGCAGGTGTCAGCGCATGATGCATCGATGATATTGTGGTCGTCAATAATACCTGTTGTATCGCTGCGTCGTAACTTCGTTGGCTTATTAGTTGTGATGCTGGTGAATTCCCAGGGAGGCATTGGATAGGGCTGATTGTCAATACGAGAGCCGCGTTGAAAATGAGCATGTAACGCAGCGACAGCCGGAACAAGTTGCTTTTTTATTTCACGTGATTTTTCACGTTGCGAAATTAGCTCTGCAATTGTGTTGAGCTGGGCATGTTCCTGTAACGTTGGTATCGGAGTGATGCGTGGTAGTGCTGTTATTGTGCGCATAGCATCGCGATTAATCGTTTCTAACTGTGCCAACTGTGCCAAAGTTAGCCGTTGAAATTGTGTCCTGATATAAAATTCGTGGCTGCAAGACTGCACGTACCAGCCGTCGAGCTACGTCAGTACGAGCTCCAGCTGCTTTTGCTGCAATGCGACGAATAAGGTGAAGTGTTTTTGTCGAAGTCTGTCTGATTTTACGGAGCCAGTGTGCACCACCGCCGGAATGGTGAATATCGAGACCCAGTATGCGGACCTCCGAAGCCTCAGGGATTGTCACTGCGCCGAGTTTAAATGTAAAGGGGCGCTGCGTGATTCTTGTGCGTCCTTTCTTGTTGGCCACCACAACATAGCTTGATTTTTGGGCGGAAATGTCCAACCCTGCTTTCCGAGCGTAGTTGTGCAGAAAATCAAGGGCTTCTTGAAGCTGTTGAGTTTGTCGAGATACATCTTCATGTGCGGACCACAAAGTGACGTCATCCGCATAGATTAAAAACTTCACGTCTGGAATCTGGTGTAGTTGCCAGGCTAGAGGTATTAGAGCAATGTTGAAGAGAAGAGGAGCTAAAACCGAACCTTGTGGGACTCCTCTGTTCGATGTGAAGTATCCTTCTTGCCTCCCATCTACTCTAATCGCAAATGTGCGATTCTGAAGAAATGAGTAGATAAATCTTAGGACCCGCGGTGGAAGTCCCAGGTCGATGAGGTTGGCAATAATGATTTCATGGTCTATATTGTCATAAGCTTTCGTTATGTCAGTTGCTACTACCGTGCGCACAGCGTGGCTGTGCGGTGAAATCTGTAAAACATCGTCTGATAAGATAGAAAGACCGTCTTCAGTTCCCAAGTAAGAACGGAAGCCAATTTGAGCAGGATGATATTTATCATGGCGTTCAAGCCACCAGGAAACACGTGTGGCCAGCATCTTTTCAGCGAGCTTGCAGACAGTTGAGGTTAGCGAAATTGGGCGTAAAGACTGCAGGTTATTTGGAGACTTTCCTGGTTTCGGGATCGGGACAACAATTGAATGCTTCCAGTCAGGTGGAACGTTTCCAGTCTCCCAGACTTTATTAATAGCCTGAAGAAGTGCGTCGAGAGCTGCTCCTTCCATGTTCTTGAAAACCTCATAAGGAATACCATCGGGTCCAGGTGTTGTGCGTTTCTTCGAAGATTCAATCGCCGCTATTAGTTCGGCCATGCTGAAAGGGCTGGATATTTCGGATTCATCAGACTCATCAATTTCAGGGCAGTTTACAGGTGACGCGTGATCGTACTTCAGGGAAAAACGCTCTAGCAGCGTGTTCTGCAAATTCATGTGGCGAACTTTGCATCGCTAACCTAACGCTCGCTGCAGGGTCAGGTTGCTTATGACCGCGTTCCATTGACCGGAACGTACGCCAAAGTGCTCTGTTTCCAATGCCCGATCCAAGATTCTCGCACCACTCATACCATCGTCGTCGAGAAAGTTGCTTTTCGTGCCGACGCGCCTTCGCCGCTATATGGTTAGCACGTGCACGGCTACCTGGTACATCGGGATTCCTCGACGCATACACTTCTGCCTGACGTCGCTTTGCCCAAAGTTGCAAAAGAGCGAGGTCCGGATGAGGTTGTTCTTCGTCAACTGTGGTTACAGTGGTGTTACTTCGGAGCAGTTCTTGCAAAGCGGGAAGAATTTCTGAGGGCTCTGAGGGTACTTTATCAATCGATGATTCCCGAAACTTATCCCAATGCGTGACTGTTACAAGCCGTCGAATTTTCTTTATGCACGTTCTACGCAAACCAATCATTATTGGCATATGATCACTGCCCCAGGTATCTGGTTCCACCCGCCACTGCGGCATTCCAGGGCCCAACCACCACGTGAGGTCTGGAGCGTGTGTTCTAGATACTGCGGGTACAGCACAGGTAGCCACAGCGTGAAGATTCAACAGAGTAAAAGTGGCATCGCTCATGACGTTTTTAACTAGACATCCTCTTCGGGAGTTGTACTTGTACCCCCATTCTGTATGTGGAGCATTAAAGTCTCCACCCACGAGAATAGGAATTCCCGGGTACGTAGACCGTAGATGGGCTATCCATCCCAAGTTCAAGCGTGTGCGCTGTGGTCTGGCGTAGAATGACACTAGAATGACAGGAGTCTTCACTGGTCGTGCCAGGACCCCGACAACTTCTTGATTAACACTACACCATGGCTCCAGATCAATCACTGTGTGAGCAATATGCGATGATACATACACTGCAGCTTTTCCGGGAGCTGAAGCCATTGTAGTAGCACGTCTATCTTTAATAGATGGGTTATGATACCCATTAAAATTGGAAAGTGAGCATAGCTTATTATGCTCTTGAATAAGCAGTGCCCATACATGTAGCTTATTATATTGAAGCTTGGTTTTAATTTCTCCTAACTTGGAGCTTAGGCCGCGACAATTCCACTGTAGAATTCCATCCTGTGACAGTTGATGCAGAGAATTAGCCATGATGCAGGCAATCCTGAATGAGCAACGTTAGTTGAGCAAGTTGATCTAAAACTGCTGTCCAAACAGCTTGGTTGACCTGTTGTGCCGGACGGGATGCAGGCTTAACAGTGGCATTCGTACTGGTTGATGCTGCCCAAACAGCTTGGTTGACCTGTTGTGCCGGACGGGATCCAGGCGTAACTGTGGCATTCGCACTGGTTGATGTGTTACGTGTTGGTCCTGTTTTCTGACGCCGCAGAATTACCAATTCTTTATGTTTGCGTAGTCGCTCAATCTCTCTGGCCAGTGCGTCTATCCGAGCGTCAATGTCATCATGGTCATCATCCGACTGATACAGAGGTTCCGGTAATTTCTGTTTCTTTGTCTGCGACTGCTTGCCACGTTTAAGAGCAGAAGAATACAGTTGTGTTTCTGGGGCTTCTGCTTCTTCTGCCATGAGCATCTCTGGCTCTTCTTCAAGAACCTCATAACGATTGTGAGTTGTTACTATACTCGTTTTTGGTACAGCCCTTCGTATCCGTGCTGTGGCCTTCTGTTTAGTCGGACAATTTGTGCTTGTCATATCGTGCTCATCAGATTTGCATAAGCCACATCGATATCGTGGTTGGCCTTCTGGTGTGAGCTTTTCTGGGTCAATAGTACGTTGTGGGCAAAAAGCCTGCATGTGTCCACGTTGAAAGCAGCGGTAGCAGAATATCGCCCGAGGGAGGTAGGGTTTAGGTCGCAATATACAACCATAATAGTAAAACCGTTCTGGAATACATGGGGGGCCCTGTACCGTCACTAAGCAAGTACGGCTTTTGCCCATGAACCTAGCTGCGAGCACCCTGTGTGTCGTCGACGTCAATTCACGACATATTATCTCAGGGGTGTCTTCCGGGTCAATGCCATAGACGACACACCTCTGTATATTAGGGCCCGATGCAAAGTAGCACTGCACAGGTAGGTGCTGATCTTCTGACAGTGGAATAGATGTTAAAGTGCACATTTTCTGCACATCACTGAGAGATGCCAAGTGCACAGTGATCGAGTTGGTAGATTTATATGCGGCGAACCCTTTGTATCCAGTGGTTTCAAGATATTGGTCGATGACCCTTTGGACATATTTCGTGGCTACTGAAGTTATGTCGTAGCATGAAAGGGGACGTATATGAACTCGATATGATTCAGAAGAGGTGGGCGTAGGGTAAGACTGAGAGGGAGCGGGCGTAGGGGAGGGCGTGGAGGAATTGTCTGGGGTGGCCCTTACCTTTTTTGCCGGTTGCTCCGATGCGATGACGTCTTGTTGAAGCACGTTGACTGGGGGACCTCGCTTGGCTGCATTCGTCGAACCGCCAGAGGGCTGCACGTCCATAGGGTCACCAGTGTCCGTCGGCACGATTGCGGATAGGTTCACATTCACATCACGAAGTGGACTGTCCTTCGATGTTGCATCTTGTGTCTTCGAGCTATCGGTTGTACACTGCTGCTGCATAGTTGGCATGGATGTTGTCACGCGCAGCAGTCCAGTGGAAGGTACAGATGAGGAGCTCACATCTGGCACAAACACTTCTTCGTCGGGCGAGCGCGGCGGCGCGGCCGCACTAGGCCTAAGCGCCAGCCGTGCGTGTTTTGAGTCTATTAGACCAGCACGATCAGTAGGACAAGGCAAAGGAGAGTCCTCACCAGAGTCCGCAGATCCCCATAGGCTTCCGAGAAGCTTTGTATCCGGATAAGGGCGAGATTTTCGTTGCTGTCGAGCAATTTCCAAGGAACCCAAGCAAACCACGTCTGCGTTGAAACGTCGTCGTCTTTCTCATTCAGCCCTTGTCAGCTTTATAAACATAAAGCCCTTGTCAGCTTTATTAAACAAGTGCTTCAATTCAGCTGAATCTAATAGTGCATTTCAAGTTACTGACGTGTTATTAGTTATAATTACAATTATGTACTGGCAGTAATTTGGCAAGCAATAAACAACAATGATTTTTGCCCCTAAACTGCGGTTGTCATAGACTGCCAGGGAATTTTCATGAAAACAGCCTGGGAAAGCTTGGAAAAACATCAGGGAAATTGAAAATGTCAACATAAGTATGCTGTCTTGTTATTACCATACAATGTTTCCAGAGAATCGCTGTTTTAAACATAATTTTGAAGCATTTCACCTCCCCCCCAAAAAAAATTACAAATTGCGACCATTTTCTGAGAAAGAAATGAAAGTGAAGGATGCTGACATGGCATTTTTTACTCAATCTTTTTGCATTACCTAAGTGTCCTGAACCTCGAAACTCTAGAAGAAATACTTAAGTTATAGAGCGCCTTCAATTATTTACTATGATAGCATTCATTGTAATAACAGTTCCAGTTTTGTTTCCCAGAAGGTGCATATGTGTCGAGCCACAACACAGAAAGTGCTCACGGGATATTTCTGGTGCTCATGTGGTATACCTAACTTGCAACCGTGTCAGCATGCCCAAAAGATATGATTATCTATAGGAAACTAAGTGACCATATCAACACAATCAATCCATCTGCCTTCTATTGAAGTTATGGCCAATGATGTATCAGTTAAGACTACGCGAAAGACATTTAAACGTGTATTAAGGAAAATAAGTTAAAATCATTGGCATGATACGTTCAATACTCCAGCCACTCTTCTGAGCATATCACTCCGCGTGGGTATATTTATCACTCCGCGTGGGCACCAAGATATACTCGATGCTGTTGAGAAAACAATCTTTGAAGATAAGCTAGGAATAAAACCGCTGGCATCGAAAGAATCCACCGTCTTGGGCGAAAGCAAGCTGACAGTCCCAAACACAGGCCTGTCATTCTGAAGTTATTTGACTACCGGGATAAAGTCAACATACTTAGTAATTGCAAAAAGCTCAAGGGAACGGAATATTCAATTAGCGAGGATTTTTCGCCCGCAGTAAGAGAAATTAGAAAGAAGCTATGGGAAAGAACGAAAGTGCATCGAAACCAGAAAGATAGTTTTTCTGTCTTACGATAAAGTCAAAATAAATAATCGCCTCTACACCTGGGATGACCAAACCAATGACATAGTGGAAGTTACAAAAAACGAAAGCATGAACAACGGACCAGCCAAGCGAACTCGAAACCGCTGTCGGCCCTAGTTGTTGTCATTGTTAATGCACGGAGACTTTTGAACAAAACCGAACAGTTGGAGGCGACTGCGATCGCTCTTGAACCTGACATTGTCTGCGTGACAGAGACATGGTTACATGCTGACATTGGAAACCATGAAGTGGCTCCACCGGGCTACTCCATCGTCCGAAAAGAGAGGGCAACTAGAGGTGGCGGTGTTGCTTTGCTCCTACGCCAATGCATAAATTACTCAGTGATGCCGGATGTCCCAGGTGTGGAGGCGGTCTGATGTAGGATTCAGTTGGGCCAGAGCCACGTCTGTGTTGGCGCAGTGTACAGACCCCCCCAAGCTGACGTATCGTATGTTCAGCAGCTTCTAGAGTACATGCACGAACACATGGTGGGGAACGCCATAATAATGGGAGGGGACTTTAATCTCCCAGATATTAACTGGAGCTCTCTGAGTGCAACCAATGTAACAAACAATACCATGCTGAGTATTCTGTTTACCTTTAACCTGACCCAAATAGTTTCCAAGCCTACCCGTGTACAGGGCGCTTCAAGCTCTATCTTAGATCTTATCTTCATTAGCGATTTCTTTTTGAAAGGAAAAATAACGTCGATATTCTTGAAGGATTATCTGATCATGACATGGTTCTTTGCACGCTAACTATTCCAAATCAAATGCGCCATAGTGGTTCTAAAAAGCGCGTATACGCATTCAATAAAGCAGACGATGATGCTATTATGACCTACCTAGCCCACGAGTACTATGACTTCCACGAGCTAGTCACTGAAGGAGCGGCTGGCATTGATGAAATTTGGTTACTGTTCAAGGCAGATGTTATGCACTGCTTGAGGCAATTTGTCCCACAAATACAAAAGAACACTAATAAGCAGAACCCATGGATAACACGCGAAATAATTCATTTAAAACGCAGAATAAAAAGGTTGAGGAAATCTAACAAATTAGGCCCAGTCTCAGACTTCTGCCCTAAAATAAACTCGTTGAACAGACTGCTAAAGGAAAAAAAACAAAAGCAGGAAAACAGAGCTTCTGCAGTACAACGCTCAGCAATTTTATCAAGGAATCCCCCCAGAAATTCTGTCGTTACGTCAGGCACAAAGATAACCCTCCAAAACCTTTATCGCCGACCGAAGAAAAGCAACAAGCAGACGCGTATGACGCATTCTTCCATTCTGTATTTGCCCCGGACAATGGTATTACGCATGCTTACAGGCCAGATAATATGGAGCAAAACGAGGCGCTGAGCGCACCAGTCGTAAGCGAAGCAGGTGTTCTCTCACTATTACTAAATTTAGACGATAAAAAGTGCAACGGTCCAGATGGAATCCCGAACTGCTTCCTGAAATGTTATGCCGAGCCTGTAAGCAAATACTTGTGCCTTGTGTACAATAAATCTATCTCTGAACGATGCCTTCCGGCAGAATGGAAGATTGCAAAATAGTGCCAGTCCATAAATCGGGTGATACCTCTTGTCAATCAAATTATAGGCCTATTTCTCTCTCATGTACTTGCTGCAAAATCTTGGAACATATTATTTTAAAATCCGTTACAGAGTTCGTTGAGGCAAATAATATTCTCCATCCCTACCAGCATGGCTTCAGGACTGGTCGGTCTACAGTTACCCAACTTGTTGAGATCCTACACGATTTCGCCAAAGCAATTAACGACCAAATACAAATAGATGTACTTTACCTTGACTTCTCAAACGCCTTTGGCCGTGTTTGCCATGCTAAACTGCTTTTAAAGCTTAAACTTATACTAGGAGATGGGCCAATTTTTCGTTGGATTAACTGTTACTTATCTGATTGTCGCCAGTTTGTTCAGTTACGCGCCTACACTTCTTAAGTTATGCCAGTCGTTTCTCGTGTACCCTAGGGTGCCGTTCTGGCCCCTATGCTGTTCCTTCTGTTCATAAACGACATAACTAGTCAGGTGGAATCCAAGATTAGGTTATTTGCAGATGACTGCATGTTGTATAGAAAAGTATTAAGCCGACAAGATCAAATTAGTCTTAACAAGGATTTTGCTTTGATAGACCAATGGTGCGAGAACTGGCAAATGGTCATCAACTTTGATAAAACAGTTTCAATGTCGGTAACAAAACATAAATCCAAACTTAGTTTTCCGTACGGCTATGATAGTATCATCCTTAACACTGTCACTCAGTATAAATACTTGGGCGTCGTCATATCATCAGAGTGATATGACGACATGGCTCATGTAGAGCACATGGTAAGCAAAGCGATGCGAAAGCTAATGTTTCTAAAGCGGGCTTTGCGATACTCTACGAAGGAAGCCAAGCTCTTGGCCTATGTGACGTTCATACGTCCTATCTTAGAATATGCGAGTGTGGCGTGGTTTCCGTTCGCGCAAAATCAAATAGCTACGCTTGAGGCTGTCCAGCGAAAAGCGGCGCATTTTATCTGTAATAGATACAGATGCATCGACTCGCCTACGCAAATACTGTCCGAGATCGGCCTTCATACACTAACCAGTCGTGCGATGCTGTACCGACTCAAATTTTTGTATCTCATCCTGCATAATAAGGTTAAAGTGGATCCTGACACCTACCTTTCATACAATACGTCTAGAGAAACCCGTCATAAGCATCACCTTAGACTCCAAGAATATTTCTGCACTAACAATACATTTAGTTATTCGTTCTTCCCGCGAGCTATTCGTGACTGGAATGCTTTAGCACCGACGGTGGTCGCACAGCCTACCGTTGAAAAATTTGTTGAACTTGCTGGCCAAATTTTGCTGTCAGCAACGAGTACGTGATTCTATCATTACTGTATTTATCATTGTTTTACTTACCAATTAAATTGGAAATCTGGGATGTGATATTGTGGATGATATCACTTCTTATATCTCATGTGCTTTTCCTTTTCTTTTTTTGCAGTACATAGTATGTAACTGAAATAAGTTATGTGTTGTCATTTTACCCTACTCACTGGTGTTATCATAGGTTCGTTACCTTTACCATATTCTGTGTAGTTACACTATTGTACACTTATGTGAATGCCTGTTCCACAATGTATACAAACCCTTGTAACCCACTCCTGTAAAAATCCCTCATGCGATTGACAGTATCACGAAATAAATGAAATAAATAAAAATTTAATTACCAGCCAAAAATGTAAACAGTCCAACTGGGTAGCCTAGTTTCAACAATTATATAGAGATCATTTGGGTTAATTAAGTACATTAATGCGTCATATGGCCTTGTCATAAAATGCAACATACTGTTGCTGGCGCCAGCAGCAATTGCAACAGTTTAATTGTTCATCATACGGTAGAGTGAAACATTATGCGATAGTATTGCTTTCTATTGACAAGCAGCCATTAGCCATAGTTAAACCGCATTAAGGATGGACTTAAGTGGTTTGAGCGAATATGTTAAGCTGCTTAATGAACGTACAAAGAATACACATTTGTTATTTTCCCCTCACATTGTTGTATCTACATATTTGCAGCATGCACCTGCAGCACCTTCGGAACGGCTGACACGAAGGTCAAGGCCAGCCTGGCAACCATGCTTGCAAAGGAGAAGCAGCTGTAACTATGTAAATATTCTCTTTTGATGATAGCATAAGACATGTATTTTATTAAAATAATGTATTATATCGTTCAATAAAAACAGTTATTTGAATATCGGTGCACTTGTTCTCTTTTTTGCACTGCATGAATCTGGACTAGTGGAATTGCTTGAAATATTTGTTTCTGCAACATATGAGAGTGCAGCTGGTTCAGGATCATTATTAATCCATTAACATGAATGCATAAATGCAGATGGGAAGCAACAGGTGCACATGCATAGTATACGTTCAAAATTTTGTTGCCGCCATATCTAAACAAAAATTTTAACTAACTTGTAGATAGCATATTTCATTCAAGCGAATGCATTGCATGCGACTAAACTTTCTTCAATGTGCAATTACAAAAATTCTCATGCTGCTTTACATAATGATTCACGGCTGCATACATTTTAGATTTTTGACTGCTTCCATCTGCATGCATGCTTTTATGTACAGTTCCCTATGTATGTTCCCATATGCATACTGGATACAATAAATTTTTATGGACATTTCCAATAAACTGCTTATTAGCAAACCCCAGCAGCGAGCGTTTATAGAATAACATCGCCTGCCGAAACATAGTTGGCAAAATGTGGTGTATTATCTAGTATATATGGTGTGACAGTAATTTTAGCCAAGCTGATCAATGAAAATGAAAGGTTACAAAACAACACGATGCAATATATATGATCATAAAAAGACCTACAGGTCAGACCTCTGAATTCAAGGCCGAATGCACGCCATAGGTGTTAAAATCGAATCTTATTGCACCGTCGTTAATTAATATAATTTTTCATTGAACAGCTTCACTAAATTTAAGTTAGCTGGGACACCCTGTAAAATTGTAAGGCTGAAGTCTATAAATTAGCTATAGACTGATCTACAGTAACTCTCTGTAGGCAGACTGTACAACATTCTACAAAAAGTGTAAGGCCATAAGTCCATAGACATACTATAGGCTGGTCTATAGGAATAGTTTATAGTCTATAGACATTTCATAGACTTATGTCTACAAAAGTAAAACTATATAAGCCTATAGACTTTTGTCTATAGACACTCTGCAGACATTTGTCTACGAAAGTGAATTTTCATTGATCTATAGACTGCCTATAGTCAGTCTATAGAATCAGACATTTTGTAGACTAGTCTACAAAAAGTGTGCGGCCATAAGTCCATAGAATGTGTATTGACTGGTCTATAGGAATTGTCCATAGACAGTCTATAGCATTTCTAGATATTTTATAGACTTACGTATACAAAAGTAGAACTAAATAAGCCTATAGAGTTTTGTCTATAGACATTCTGCAGACATTTGTCTAAAAAAGTGAATTTTCATTGATGTCTAGACCGTCTATAGTCAGTCTATAGACTCAGACATTTTGTAGACTAGTCTTGAAAAAGTGTAGGGGCATAAGTCCATAGACTATCTGAGACTAGTCTAAAGAAATGTCTACAAAAGTCTGTTGACTTCATAGACAAATGTCTATACACTTTATTAGACATTCTACAAACATTTTTGTAAGGGTATCGCCAGACTTCCCCCTAGTGTTTATTGCATGAAACTCTATGGCTGCCCGGATTGCGGCAGACTGGGATGAAATGGCCGCATTGCGGTGCGTGTTAACACGTTCTGTTTTAAGCATACAATACTTTTAGCTCCCGTTGTAGGTGACCTTCAAGTGACCTTGAGCCAAAAGTCAGAGCAGTTATCCGGGCATCGTTGCGAGAAGAAAACGAGATCATCCGGGTAACCAGCCTAAACTTAAGAAAATGCGGTATCTGTCCCTGAACCGTTTGTACAAGACTGCATTACATACTCTAGTTACTTCCCATACAAGTTACAAAAAATATTGCTACCAATTTCTTCCTAGTGTTTGTTCACATATCACTCAAACTGTAACTTCTAGTACTCTGAAGCTTTATTTGCAATTTGCAATAGCAATATTCACAAGGAATCCGGCTAGCATTCTTCTAACTTTTTCTTACCAGTGACCCAAGTTATGTGCTAGCTCCAGCCACTGGCTGCTGTAATGCCGAGCAGGCAACAAGCCTCACACCACGGCCAGCCACCCCAAGGTGTCGTGCATGGTGAACGCGTCCATTGGCGAGCTGAGGGAGAGCAGAGGGTCGTCGCTGCTGGCATGCGGGAAGAAAAACAGAGGAGGGAGCATTACGTCACGCAGAGGCAAGCGAACGCATCGTGTATCCAACAGTGGTAGCCCAACACGTGACCTCTTGCGTCGCTATCACGGAATCTCACGATTTGCCGAGACGTGCGGTTACTCGTAGTTTTTATTCAGTACGCGATCGGCCAGCAGCTACTCACATGCAAGACGGAAAAAGATTGTTGCATGTTTTGTTTCTTTTCTTGGTTTTGTTTTTGCTTATTTCAAGAGTTTCAAATTGTTTCGAATGGGCAATCAAAAAAAATAATCACCCGGGAGTACTAAAACCTACCGCACGCTCTGACGTGTCCTCCGTATTCGGGCGCTTTCATCACGTATTGTGCCTCCACAGCTGGCGACAATCGCGTTGCGGTATGCTCTCTCCTATATTTTTCTTACTCCACGTCTGCAGGCCATCAAGAAGGACATCAAGAATTTATCCAAAAGACCAAGAGCAAGGTTGCGTTGGTTCGTTCAACTGGCTGCAGGCAACTCTGTGGTGAGAAGAAAAAAAATTTAGTGGCGATTACGATACTCCCTAATACGAAATTTAAACGCTGCTCTGTACTTGTGTTCCTTTCGCGATATATTGGCCGGCACGGACAATCAATGTTGTGAGGCACGTTGCGAACGGATCCAAATGTGGTGCGACTGCGTTGCTAACCTGAATATCGCGAGAGCTAGCGTGTGGGTGACGCGTGGGTGCGATTCAAAGCAGCCGCCGCCGCTGACAGACCTCCCAGAAGATACGCGGTACTCCGGCGCCATCTCTTAGCCATCGTCACCGCGCTACACTTTTGTTACCACGTCTTCACCATACCCTCCTCCGCTTTACGCCTCATGGTACCGCTGCACACTCCTCTGCGCTTTCCGCCTCGCGACTTTCATCTCCCGCTGAGGTCAGCGTTAGCTTTCATCTTTCGCTGTGCTTGGTCGCTCGGTTACGCCGCCGGCGCCAACGTTAACCGCAGGAACGTGCGTCTAATAGATGCTCGCTAAAAGCACAATGCTAGAGGTATGAAGAAGGCCAACGGAGACAAGAATGCAGCCGAGAAGTCCGCAAGCACCAGGTATACTTACAAGAAGTCCACGACGAAATCTCTCAAGAAGGGGGCGGCCAAGAAGGCCCAACCAGGAAAGAAGCCAATGGCCGAGGAGAAGGTGTCGCTGCCCAAGAAACCCAAGAAGCCGGCGGCCAAGAAACCGGTCACTCCCAAGAAGACACCCAAGAACTAAAGCTCGGCGTCCAGGAGTCGGCGTCACCACCCACAGACACAAGGGTTTGAATCGCTGTGTATGTGCTACTCGGTAGTTGACCGAACACCCAACATGGGCACTGCGAATGGGCGCGTACCCATTTATACGAGCGATCCTCCAGAATGGATGTTTTAAGGGGGCATAAACGCTACGTAGCCCCAAATAGAGGCTATAACGGATAATCTACGACACGCAAATCCTCATTGGACGGGGTGGCTTCATGGAGGGCCATTGTAACAAAGCTGCAACCAGAATTCTGTCCGATTACGGAGTTTCAAATGAGCTGCGGTGAGTGCACGATGTAGTGGTATCATTTATCAGTGTGGTTGGCAGCCAGATTGCCACTTGGTGTGTCTTGTTTTACGGTGAAGCTTTTTAAGCCAGTCGTAAAATGTGCGCCTTTCACGAAGTCATCATCATCAGCATTGGCTCGAACGTGGTTGTCTTCCGCAGCTGGCTCGCTGCCGCCCGTCGGTTAGAGCTCGTACTCGCGCTCGTTTGGTTTGGTTTGGTTCCTATAGAAATAGCACATTCCTCTACGGGGGATTGGCCATGAATCAGGCTTGTGCCACTGTTCCCATGTTCGTCGTCATCTTCCACAACTGGCTGCGTGGCCTCTTATCATACCTGCGTGCAATTTCACTACTCTTCTGTCGTGGTAATGCGGAGGCAAAGCTTGCACTAGGCCGCGCAAAGCTTCTGACACAACGAAGCTGGCCGTTCTATTGTGTCTCCTGGTATTAGCTAGGCTGAACTTAGCTATGTCGAGCTTGAACTTGGATGTATCTACGTTGAACTTGGTAGCGACTACGCCTGTGTTGAGCTTCGTTATGCCAGGTATCTCTTAGGTTGTGACGCAATCGATCGGCCAGCTTCGCTGTGTCTAAGCTGTGCGCGGCCAAGCGCAAGTTTTTTTTTGAACAGTTCGTTTTTCACCACAGAATGTATAATTGAGCCAACAATGGAAAACGGCACACGTTGAATACTAGGACTAATAAAAGCCAAATATACTCAAATATGTCTCCTGACTGAGCTCGTCCAGCAGCAGCCAAATATCACCGATAGCTTCACCGGCGACTGCCTACGCAGTAAAAGCGCCCAGGTTCCCTCTTCTCGTTCACTTGGCCGCGTATTTACAACCGCAATATCAATTTCACCGAGCCGCCTTATGTGCGTTTTCTTTCATAACTTAAGACTGATGCCAGAAGTTATTTGTCTTGATTAGAAGACAAACGTAGCATTAAGATATATGAAAATTTGCATCAAAGCAGGTATATTATGCCAATAATACTTCAATTACGTATACATCTTTTAAAATAAATGTTTGCTGCAAACAATTATACCGACACCGCCCGAAAGTGAAGCGAGCGTTATATAAGCATGGAAATGGTGTCGTCCCAGGACGACAGCATAAAAGCGGCGACATACTAGCTTCTCAGACACCATAGGTATAATATGGCCTAGCGCTAATTGCTGCATAAGCCGTAGCTTGTCGCACCACAAACAATGGCGAGAATTTTCTACAACGGGCGCTGAATGAAGCGCTACACAACATTAAAATGACGCTGATGAAAGTGGCCTACTAGTGACATATTCACGGAATATTTCAACAGCGATCAACTATCTAAGATTGGTGCAATCGTAGCACTCCACAAATGTACCAAATTTTCTTACTATATTGCACTGGTTCTTTTTTTAAGGCTCTAATACTGCATAAAGCTGCCAAGAACGAGAAAAACAGTTCACTTCGAAAAGTTAGTCAGCGCCACATAACGGTACCTCATAATGAAAATAAGTAAAAGGAGCGCATTTTCAATAATTGCATTTCCCTGAAGAAACTCAGAATAAAAGTATCCTGCCAGCAGCCGATCAGATAGTGACATTTGCAGATAATGGCGGCCGTGCAGCTTGCATGCCTATCCAAAATAAAAACTCACATCTGAGAATGCGTCTGCTTGCCGCACGCTTCGACGCACCCCACAGCGTTATCAGTGTGCAATGCCTGATATCTCATCTGGTGATGATAAAAACAGTCTGGGTCTGGATGCACCTTCGCTGCCATAGCATCGCTTATCAATTGTATTTACTGTAACCGAATGAAAAGATGATTTGAATTACAGAAATGAAATCACCAGAGAAATGTGTTAGGGGAAATAGTGCCTGCGACAACACGTTTCCACCGAAGCCGTGGCCTAGTGGTTTGAGCGTCCGCCACGGCTACGGGAGGTGGTTGGTTCGATTCCCACCGACGCATACCCAACGGGAACGTGCCAATTGCGCGTTGGGGAAGGTGCCCCCTGCCTGGCGCTCGGTGTTGTCAGGGGTGTGCTACGCCTGCGGGCATAGGCTTCCAGTGTCACATTATGTCCCAGGGAATTTCCCAGAATCGAACCGCAGCCCGTAAGGGTGGTTCACTCTCAATATTACCAGATGTAAATAATTTCAAGAACACTCACTGATTGTACTTATCCCACTACTTCTACACTCATTCAGGTGCATACGCAACATTATATGTAAATATGTTCAAGAACACTCGCTCATTGTAATTATCACATTCCTTAATCTTGTATATAATATACTGTTCCAGCTGCATGACTTTACCCACAGATGCCTCGGTGATGGCATGAGTGGCACTCCGATCACTGTGATTCCAGCCTTTTTTGCTGCAACCTCTAAAGGTGACCGAACTTTTGTTGAAACCTTCTGAAAGCGCCGAATAAAAATCCGTAAATATGCTCACATTTCCTCTACAATTTGGTGTATTATTTATTGCACTCCTATGCCTGAATTTTATGTTCGATAAAGCAAATTCTAACTGCATCTTCTAACACCACCTTACTGAAATATTTTTGTCGCCCTGGCTTACACCTTCCATTATGTTTGGCTAGCATACACTCCATCTTAAGAAGTGTTAGCTTTTCCCTCTTCGCAACTGGC
This sequence comes from Dermacentor silvarum, assembly GCF_013339745.2. Taxonomy (NCBI): domain Eukaryota; kingdom Metazoa; phylum Arthropoda; class Arachnida; order Ixodida; family Ixodidae; genus Dermacentor; species Dermacentor silvarum. The sequence goes on along the minus strand of NC_051157.2, from coordinate 156,684,400 downwards.
TTGGCGGGAGCACGCACCATTCCCTCAGCGCGTTTCGTCGCCTTCCGTCGCCCAAATCCGACCTACCACCGATGTACCAGTGACCCCGAAAACAGCCGAAAAAGGCCCAAAAAAGCTATTGGGTTTAACATTCTGCTTCGAGTGCATTCAGAACCCTTTTTTACGTATGAAAGGAAAGTGATAATATTGTTCCGTATCGATTTGTTATATTACACATCTGAGTCATATTATTGACCTCCATTTTCCAATGATCATACGGACACAACTAAGGAGGCTGATTTTACATACCTTCATTGTAGTGAATTTCAAAGCAATTTATACTTTCCGAAGAGCAGTATACGCCGCGAACACACGCAATCGCTACTAATTGCAACGATTCAGCTTGTCGATGTGGCCAAATCGAAACGCGCCAAGCGTCTCAAGGCACCGCAGTAAAACAATAAAGGCTTTTTATGTCGCCTGTCGATGCACGTGCCCGTGGTATAATGCATGATTTCAATGCCGGGCTTCTGTGCTAGTGGTCCTGTGTTGGAATCCCGCCGTCGGGAACTTCAAAAGGGTTTATTTATATATTTTTACAGTGTACTTCGACGAAAATGATCACTTTACAAAGTTCCGAAGCCGTTTGAAGCCAGAGGGACGAAGTTTAGGGAATTCCATGTACTGCCCATAATTCCCATGCTGCTGAACCGCTCCCGTAGAGACTATCCCTTACAAAAATGAGTTTAGATTGTCTGTAGAATGTCTAAAGACTTCTTGTAGACAACTTTGCCTTTCTGTAGCTTTGTTCTTTCGCTGATAAATAATCTATAGACTGTCTATAGACAAAAGTTGATAACATTTCTAGTTCTTTTTGTCTACTCACTTCTATAGACTAACTATAGAAAAAAGTCGATCCAGTCTCTATTCTTGTACATTCATTCTCTATAGACGGTCTATAGACAAAAGTTAGTAAGATTTCATTTCTTTTTGTCTACTCCCATGCTATTGTCGGTCTACAGGAAAGAGTCGATAAGATGTCTGTTTATTTTTCTCTACTTCCTCTATATAGACTATCTATAGAAAAAAGTCGATACAGTCTCTATTTATTCTTGTCTATTCATTTTCTATAGACTGTCTATAGGAAAATGTTAATAAGATTCTTATTTGTTTTTGTCTACTCCCATTCTACAGTCGGTCTACAGAAAAAAGTCGATAAGATGTTTGTTTGTCTACTTCCTCTCTATAGAAAACCTATAGAAAAAAAGTCGGTACGTCTCTATTTATTCTTGTCCATTCACTGTCTATGGACTGTCTATAGACAAAATAATAAGATTCTCTATTTCTTTTTGTCTACTCCCATTCTACCATCGGTCTACAGAAAAAAGTCGATAAGATGTTTGTTTGTCTACTTCCTCTCTATAGAAAACCTATAGAAAAAAAGTCGGTACGGTCTATTTCTTCTTCGTCCATTCATTGTCTATGGACTGTCTATAGACAAAAGTTAATAAGATTTTTATTTCTTTTTGTCTATTTCCATTCTATAGTCGGTCTACAGAAAGAAGTCGATAAGTTGTTTGTTTCTTGTGATATTCCGCTCTATAGACTACGTATAGACCAAAGTCGATACCGTGTCTATTTATTCTTGTTCATTCTGTGTCTAAGGACAGTCTATAGGCGACAGTCGATAAGGTGTTGATTATTTTTGTACACGCCCGGTTATAGATTTTCTATAGGCGAAAAGTTGATAAGGTGTCTACTTCTTTTATCGATTCCCCGTCTATAAATTTAGTCTTGACAAAAGTCGTTACGGTTGTGTTTTTTATGTCTATATTAGCTGTCTATACACCGTTTATATGCAAAAGTTTTTCTGTTTGCTATTTACTTTAGCCGATTGCCTGTTTATAGAATGTCTGCAGAGAAAAGCATAAAGGTCACCATGGCATCTCTGTCATTAAATTACGCAGCCCTTAATTATTATTTTACCAGATAATTAGGTGTTTAAGAGTCTGCTCGCCGAGTTTCACCCAGTATTGCACTGGTTTTTAACATGTAACCTCTGGGCCCGGCACCCCAGTTAGTCGGGAATGCATCCCGACAATAATTTTTTCCTTGCGAACCACACGGCTGCGCAATATATACTTCTATGTGATTGAAATTATTTTTTAAATGGTTCCTATATCCCCCCCCCCCCCCGCTGAAGGCTATAGGGTGGGAAATCACAAAAGATCATGTTAACTCGAGCGAACAGACCGTATACCGATTGCGGTAAGCTGTGAGATGAACTAAAGGACAGCCGATATTGTAAAAGTCTTATTACTTCAGGTTTACTTGCCCTCTATAGACAAAAGTTGTTAAACTCGGCCCAACCCGTGTATCCTGCAACCAAGCGGAGGTACAGGCGGATAATACGGAGCTTCGTTTGATATAAGCCACTGGATTGTATATACTGCTGACATTTCTTTAAAGCCTTTTTGTAGAGTTTATTATAGACATGGTGTATATACTTCCGCATTTGGTCGCCACATTATATGACCTCCGTAGTCGCTCTCGGCAATCCCAAGACAGTCTTTACAGTTGTTTTTCATAGCATTACTTTTTGCGGCAGTAAAATAAAGAAAACAAAATACCGATCCCATCACGTAATAGAGGTTATGAATGCCAGTTTTAGCGAGAAGCGGATTACAAACAGGCATCATGCTAACAGCACAGAGACTTGTAATGTGTATAGCTGACAACGCAGAATTTGCTAGTGTGCGATGAACCGATGTCGCGTATGTGGTGTGCGCCTTACGTGTCGTCTGATTCTCAGATACTCTTTAGGTTCTTCTCCCATATCTAGGCTGCATCACTAACATCGGGTGGTTTTCGCAGACTGACTATCCCGCGCTATAAATTCATTAAAGCTTCTCGTTCATTTACAATGTGCGCCAACTACTCTGAGCCCACCCAGTCCTTCCAGGCGCTATATGCCTGTGGCGGCCGAGCATATGCGTACGTAATTAGTGTATTTATAGCTTTGACATATGACCGGAACAGACAAATGTGCCCTAACATGTGCGCAGGTATCCCATTTGGCGGTACGTTGGAAGTATATGCTAGAAATGCACTGCATTACTCATCGTCGTTGGTCATAATGCAAGCGCCTGACGTGCGTGCTAACGGTTTTGTACAAACAGGGCGTTGCATCCAAGTGTGCGCTCCTGCTCCATGCGATAGCCCACAGCGTTTTGTAATACAGCGCTGCCAAGGCATTTCCTTCCTTCTACGGAAAGAACTGAAAAATGGAAGGCAAAAGGCAACCGGTTCGCGCGCATGGAACGCAGAGAGAGAGAGCGCGACAATAAAAAAAAGAAAAAGAAAATGGCAAAGGCGCTCGGATTTCTCGAGCACGCCCGCCTTCGTCGGGCTGGCGCCTGCGCATGCGCAGCGGCAACACGGGGCGCGCCATCTCTCCGCGTCGATTTGAATTCTCAACAGCTGCGCCAGGCAAGTCAACGCTTGTTGCTGCTGGTGAGCTGCCTGCACCTTGGCGTCTGTGTATTCTCTCGACTTTGTGGCATCGCACCTCAACTACACTGAACGGTAAGTTTTAGCAAATGTTTTCCGTCACTAGCTCATGACTAGGTGAGCGTATTTCGTAGCGCGAACCGGCTGCATGTAATGTAGGCGACCCGGCGTAGTGCCGATTTGTCGTTTGGTTTGTAAACGAGCTCGGGTTCTCGATTCTTCTATAGGGAATGTTTAACCGCAAGCGATCGCTCGCGCTTGTTCATTTTACCGTCATAGTCAATGTCCGTGAAAAAGGAAATACACCACGTTTAACGTGGATACTGAGCAGAAATAAGCGCGGATTGTGTTTGTTAAGCGGCGTACTGTGGGCAGGTCTCGTTTTGTGACGCTTGACCGGCGGCCATAAACGCTGCGATGCCTGTCTAATAAAACTCATCTAAAGCGCTTTATGTATATACCTCGAAATTGTGCTAGAGTGACGAATTGTCTAAAGAGACGTACAGTTGAATAAATGCTAGCGTACTCAGATGAAAGGCCGTGTTTGCGGGGCATGCATCAGCAGCGTGTGCTGCCGTTTTCGTAAGTCAAAAGTAAGAGTATTTATGGGTCTCCTGGCAACCAGTATAAATATATATAACCGCAAAAGCTTTCAGAGCACGAAAACTCGCGATAAGCTGAGTCAATCGCAGCTTCGCAACTTAACCGAAAGAATTGGAGAACAATAAATTAGTGGCTCGGGGAAGCCCCTTTACACGTTTGAAAACTGAAGCCATTGGGTTTGAGGAGAGTTTGAAGATTTTCTGTGCTTTGCTCGTGTTGCCATGAATTACGAACTTGGCCAAGCCCTTGTTTTTTTTTTTTTTATTGCGATAAAGACTTGCCGTTAAGGCATAATTCTTGATGTGTATATGTGTATTATATGTGTGCTGTGAGGCCTGTGTTGTGTATGAATTGAAGCAGTGTTTTGTGGAATCTGTTATCATGTATCCAGCGGTCATAGCTGGTTGTCACACTGTAGCGGAGGCCGGCTTGCAGTAGGAGACGCGAGCGTTCCGATTGTAAACCAGTACATGTCCATATTAGATGGTATGCATCTGCTTCCATCACAGGGACGGAGCAGTATGGACACGTAGCACCAGTGGTAAATGCGACCAGTTCCACCTGAGATCACAGCCGGTGTAAGGGCCACCCCGGCCCGAAGCCCCCTAAGCAAAACTTCCTCCGCCCTATTAAGGTGAAGGGGAGGGAGCAGACACACGGGGGGATAAGAGCGCGTGTGTCCTGCCGGAGAAAATTTTACGGGCTCGGGAGCGAGTTAAGGGGTTGAGGGGGAGGGGAATAGATGGAAGATCTGGATTAGGAGGGCAGTGTGCCTGCTGGTCAGCAGCAATGTTGTGACGGTTCGCTGCATGGCCTTGAATCCAGTGTACCTTGACGCAGGTAGCTGTTTTCTATTCACCGTGTGTATTGTCTCGCAGATTTCCATCGCCTTGTCAACCTTCTTCAGTTCCTGAATAGCCGCTAAAGAATCAGTGAAGATATCTAGTTGTTTGATGGTAGGCAGCTTTAGATGTCGCATCTTGCACAGCGTCGTGGATGGCTTGAAGTTCCATTACTAGAGCGCTGGCTTCCGTAGATAAATAGCGCTGGTGGCCGCTGATGAAATTATGCGTGTGTACTGAGGAATGATGTCCTTCCCGCCGTCTGGGAGAATAGCAACATCCGTATAGACTTTGCAGGTGTCAGCGCATGATGCATCGATGATATTGTGGTCGTCAATAATACCTGTTGTATCGCTGCGTCGTAACTTCGTTGGCTTATTAGTTGTGATGCTGGTGAATTCCCAGGGAGGCATTGGATAGGGCTGATTGTCAATACGAGAGCCGCGTTGAAAATGAGCATGTAACGCAGCGACAGCCGGAACAAGTTGCTTTTTTATTTCACGTGATTTTTCACGTTGCGAAATTAGCTCTGCAATTGTGTTGAGCTGGGCATGTTCCTGTAACGTTGGTATCGGAGTGATGCGTGGTAGTGCTGTTATTGTGCGCATAGCATCGCGATTAATCGTTTCTAACTGTGCCAACTGTGCCAAAGTTAGCCGTTGAAATTGTGCCTGATATAAAATTCGTGGCTGCAAGACTGCACGTACCAGCCGTCGAGCTACGTCAGTACGAGCTCCAGCTGCTTTGCTGCAATGCGACGAATAAGGTGAAGTGTTTTTGTCGAAGTCTGTCTGATTTACGGAGCCAGTGTGCACCACCGCCGGAATGGTGAATATCGAGACCCAGTATGCGGACCTCCGAAGCCTCAGGGATTGTCACTTGCGCCGAGTTTAAATGTAAAGGGGCGCTGCGTGATTCTTGGCGTCCTTTCTTGTTGGCCACCACAACATAGCTTGATTTTGGGCGGAAATGTCCAACCCTGCTTTCCGAGCGTAGTTGTGGCAGAAAATCAAGGGCTTCTTGAAGCTGTTGAGTTTGTCGAGATACATCTTCATGTGCGGACCACAAAGTGACGTCATCCGCATAGATTAAAACTTCACGTCTGGAATCTGGTGTAGTTGCCAGGCTAGAGGTATTAGAGCAATGTTGAAGAGAAGAGGAGCTAAAACCGAACCTTGTGGGACTCCTCTGTTCGATGTGAAGTATCCTTCTTGCCTCCCATCTACTCTAATCGCAAATGTGCGATTCTGAAGAAATGAGTAGATAAATCTTAGGACCCGCGGTGGAAGTCCCAGGTCGATGAGGTTGGCAATAATGATTTCATGGTCTATATTGTCATAAGCTTTCGTTATGTCAGTTGCTACTACCGTGCGCACAGCGTGGCTGTGCGGTGAAATCTGTAAAACATCGTCTGATAAGATAGAAAGACCGTCTTCAGTTCCCAAGTAAGAACGGAAGCCAATTTGAGCAGGATGATATTTATCATGGCGTTCAAGCCACCAGGAAACACGTGTGGCCAGCATCTTTTCAGCGAGCTTGCAGACAGTTGAGGTTAGCGAAATTGGGCGTAAAGACTGCAGGTTATTTGGAGACTTTCCTGGTTTCGGGATCGGGACAACAATTGAATGCTTCCAGTCAGGTGGAACGTTTCCAGTCTCCCAGACTTTATTAATAGCCTGAAGAAGTGCGTCGAGAGCTGCTCTTCCATGTTCTTGAAAACCTCATAAGGAATACCATCGGGTCCAGGTGTTGTGCGTTTCTTCGAAGATTCAATCGCCGCTATTAGTTCGGCCATGCTGAAAGGGCTGGATATTTCGGATTCATCAGACTCATCAATTTCAGGGCAGTTTACAGGTGACGCGTGATCGTACTTCAGGAAAAACGCTCTAGCAGCGTGTTCTGCAAATTCATGTGGCGAACTTTGCATCGCTAACCTAACGCTCGCTGCAGGGTCAGGTTGCTTATGACCGCGTTCCATTGACCGGAACGTACGCCAAAGTGCTCTGTTTCCAATGCCCGATCCAAGATTCTCGCACCACTCATACCATCGTCGTCGAGAAAGTTGCTTTTCGTGCCGACGCGCCTTCGCCGCTATATGGTTAGCACGTGCACGGCTACCTGGTACATCGGGATTCCTCGACGCATACACTTCTGCCTGACGTCGCTTTGCCCAAAGTTGCAAAAGAGCGAGATCCGGATGAGGTTGTTCTTCGTCAACTGTGGTTACAGTGGTGTTACTTCGGAGCAGTTCTTGCAAAGCGGGAAGAATTTCTGAGGGCTCTGAGGGTACTTTATCAATCGATGATTCCCGAAACTTATCCCAATGCGTGACTGTTACAAGCCGTCGAATTTTCTTTATGCACGTTCTACGCAAACCAATCATTATTGGCATATGATCACTGCCCCAGGTATCTGGTTCCACCCGCCACTGCGGCATTCCAGGGCCCAACCACCACGTGAGGTCTGGAGCGTGTGTTCTAGATACTGCGGGTAGAGCACAGGTAGCCACAGCGTGAAGATTCAACAGAGTAAAAGTGGCATCGCTCATGACGTTTTAACTTGACATCCTCTTCGGGAGTTGTACTTGTACCCCCATTCTGTATGTGGAGCATTAAAGTCTCCACCCACGAGAATAGGAATTCCCGGGTACGTAGACCGTAGATGGGCTACCATCCCAAGTTCAAGCGTGTGCGCTGTGGTCTGGCGTAGAATGACACTAGAATGACAGGAGTCTTCACTGGTCGTGCCAGGACCCCGACAACTTCTTGATTAACACTACACCATGGCTCCAGATCAATCACTGTGTGAGCAATATGCGATGATACATACACTGCAGCTTTTCCGGGAGCTGAAGCCATTGTAGTAGCACGTCTATCTTTAATAGATGGGTTATGATACCCATTAAAATTGGAAAGTGAGCATAGCTTATTATGCTCTTGAATAAGCAGTGCCCATACATGTAGCTTATTATATTGAAGCTTGGTTTTAATTTCTCCTAACTTGGAGCTTAGGCCGCGACAATTCCACTGTAGAATTCCATCCTGTGACAGTTGATGCAGAGAATTAGCCATGATGCAGGCAATCCTGAATGAGCAACGTTAGTTGAGCAAGTTGATCTAAACTGCTGTCCAAACAGCTTGGTTGACCTGTTGTGCCGGACGGGATGCAGGCTTAACAGTGGCATTCGTACTGGTTGATGCTGCCAAAACAGCTTGGTTGACCTGTTGTGCGGACGGGATCCAGGCGTAACTGTGGCATTCGCACTGGTTGATGTGTTACGTGTTGGTCCTGTTTTCTGACGCCGCAGAATTACCAATTCTTTATGTTTGCGTAGTCGCTCAATCTCTCTGGCCAGTGCGTCTATCCGAGCGTCAATGTCATCATGGTCATCATCCGACTGATACAGAGGTTCCGGTAATTTCTGTTTCTTTGTCTGCGACTGCTTGCCACGTTTAAGAGCAGAAGAATACAGTTGTGTTTCTGGGGCTTCTGCTTCTTCTGCCATGAGCATCTCTGGCTCTTCTTCAAGAACCTCATAACGATTGTGAGTTGTTACTATACTCGTTTTTGGTACAAGCCCTTCGTATCCGTGCTGTGGCCTTCTGTTTAGTCGGACAATTTGTGCTTGTCATATCGTGCTCATCAGATTTGCATAAGCCACATCGATATCGTGGTTGGCCTTCTGGTGTGAGCTTTTCTGGGTCAATAGTACGTTGTGGGCAAAAAGCCTGCATGTGTCCACGTTGAAAGCAGCGGTAGCAGAATATCGCCCGAGGGAGGTAGGGTTTAGGTCGCAATATACAACCATAATAGTAAAACCGTTCTGGAATACATGGGGGGCCCTGTACCGTCACTAAGCAAGTACGGCTTTTGCCCATGAACCTAGCTGCGAGCACCCTGTGTGTCGTCGACGTCAATTCACGACATATTATCTCAGGGGTGTCTTCCGGGTCAATGCCATAGACGACACACCTCTGTATATTAGGGCCCGATGCAAAGTAGCACTGCACAGGTAGGTGCTGATCTTCTGACAGTGGAATAGATGTTAAAGTGCACATTTCTGCACATCACTGAGAGATGCCAAGTGCACAGTGATCGAGTTGGTAGATTTATATGCGGCGAACCCTTTGTATCCAGTGGTTTCAAGATATTGGTCGATGACCCTTTGGACATATTTCGTGGCTACTGAAGTTATGTCGTAGCATGAAAGGGGACGTATATGAACTCGATATGATTCAGAAGAGGTGGGCGTAGGGTAAGACTGAGAGGGAGCGGGCGTAGGGGAGGGCGTGGAGGAATTGTCTGGGGTGGCCCTTACCTTTTTTGCCGGTTGCTCCGATGCGATGACGTCTTGTTGAAGCACGTTGACTGGGGGACCTCGCTTGGCTGCATTCGTCGAACCGCCAGAGGGCTGCACGTCCATAGGGTCACCAGTGTCCGTCGGCACGATTGCGGATAGGTTCACATTCACATCACGAAGTGGACTGTCCTTCGATGTTGCATCTTGTGTCTTCGAGCTATCGGTTGTACACTGCTGCTGCATAGTTGGCATGGATGTTGTCACGCGCAGCAGTCCAGTGGAAGGTACAGATGAGGAGCTCACATCTGGCACAAACACTTCTTCGTCGGGCGAGCGCGGCGGCGCGGCCGCACTAGGCCTAAGCGCCAGCCGTGCGTGTTTTGAGTCTATTAGACCAGCACGATCAGTAGGACAAGGCAAAGGAGAGTCCTCACCAGAGTCCGCAGATCCCCATAGGCTTCCGAGAAGCTTTGTATCCGGATAAGGGCGAGATTTTCGTTGCTGTCGAGCAATTTCCAAGGAACCCAAGCAAACCACGTCTGCGTTGAAACGTCGTCGTCTTTCTCATTCAGCCCTTGTCAGCTTTATAAACATAAAGCCCTTGTCAGCTTTATTAAACAAGTGCTTCAATTCAGCTGAATCTAATAGTGCATTTCAAGTTACTGACGTGTTATTAGTTATAATTACAATTATGTACTGGCAGTAATTTGGCAAGCAATAAACAACAATGATTTTTGCCCCTAAACTGCGGTTGTCATAGACTGCCAGGGAATTTTCATGAAAACAGCCTGGGAAAGCTTGGAAAAACATCAGGGAAATTGAAAATGTCAACATAAGTATGCTGTCTTGTTATTACCATACAATGTTTCCAGAGAATCGCTGTTTTAAACATAATTTTGAAGCATTTCACCTCCCCCCCCCAAAAAAAATTACAAATTGCGACCATTTTCTGAGAAAGAAATGAAAGTGAAGCATGCTGACATGGCATTTTTTACTCAATCTTTTTGCATTACCTAAGTGTCCTGAACCTCGAACTCTAGAAGAAATACTTAAGTTATAGAGCGCCTTCAATTATTTACTATGATAGCATTCATTGTAATAACAGTTCCAGTTTTGTTTCCCAGAAGGTGCATATGTGTCGAGCCACAACACAGAAAGTGCTCACGGGATATTTCTGGTGCTCATGTGGTATACCTAACTTGCAACCGTGTCAGCATGCCCAAAAGATATGATTATCTATAGGAAACTAAGTGACCATATCAACACAATCAATCCATCTGCCTTCTATTGAAGTTATGGCCAATGATGTATCAGTTAAGACTACGCGAAAGACATTTAAACGTGTATTAAGGAAAATAAGTTAAAATCATTGGCATGATACGTTCAATACTCCAGCCACTCTTCTGAGCATATCACTCCGCGTGGGTATATTTATCACTCCGCGTGGGCACCAAGATCTACTCGATGCTGTTGAGAAAACAATCTTTGAAGATAAGCTAGGAATAAAAACCGCTGGCATCGAAAGAATCCACCGTCTTGGGCGAAAGCAAGCTGACAGTCCCAAACACAGGCCTGTCATTCTGAAGTTATTTGACTACCGGGATAAAGTCAACATACTTAGTAATTCCAAAAAGCTCAAGGGAACGGAATATTCAATTAGCGAGGATTTTTCGCCCGCAGTAAGAGAAATTAGAAAGAAGCTATGGGAAAGAACGAAAGTGCATCGAAACCAGAAAGATAGTTTTTCTGTCTTACGATAAAGTCAAAATAAATAATCGCCTCTACACCTGGGATGACCAAACCAATGACATAGTGGAAGTTACAAAAAACGAAAGCATGAACAACGGACCAGCCAAGCGAACTCGAAACCGCTGTCGGCCCTAGTTGTTGTCATTGTTAATGCACGGAGACTTTTGAACAAAACCGAACAGTTGGAGGCGACTGCGATCGCTCTTGAACCTGACATTGTCTGCGTGACAGAGACATGGTTACATGCTGACATTGGAAACCATGAAGTGGCTCCACCGGGCTACTCCATCGTCCGAAAAGAGAGGGCAACTAGAGGTGGCGGTGTTGCTTTGCTCCTACGCCAATGCATAAATTACTCAGTGATGCCGGATGTCCCAGGTGTGGAGGCGGTCTGATGTAGGATTCAGTTGGGCCAGAGCCACGTCTGTGTTGGCGCAGTGTACAGACCCCCCCAAGCTGACGTATCGTATGTTCAGCAGCTTCTAGAGTACATGCACGAACACATGGTGGGGAACGCCATAATAATGGGAGGGGACTTTAATCTCCCAGATATTAACTGGAGCTCTCTGAGTGCAACCAATGTAACAAACAATACCATGCTGAGTATTCTGTTTACCTTTAACCTGACCCAAATAGTTTCCAAGCCTACCCGTGTACAGGGCGCTTCAAGCTCTATCTTAGATCTTATCTTCATTAGCGATTTCTTTTTGAAAGGAAAAATAACGTCGATATTCTTGAAGGATTATCTGATCATGACATGGTTCTTTGCACGCTAACTATTCCAAATCAAATGCGCCATAGTGGTTCTAAAAAGCGCGTATACGCATTCAATAAAGCAGACGATGATGCTATTATGACCTACCTAGCCCACGAGTACTATGACTTCCACGAGCTAGTCACTGAAGGAGCGGCTGGCATTGATGAAATTTGGTTACTGTTCAAGGCAGATGTTATGCACTGCTTGAGGCAATTTGTCCCACAAATACAAAAGAACACTAATAAGCAGAACCCATGGATAACACGCGAAATAATTCATTTAAAACGCAGAATAAAAAGGTTGAGGAAATCTAACAAATTAGGCCCAGTCTCAGACTTCTGCCCTAAAATAAACTCGTTGAACAGACTGCTAAAGGAAAAAAAACAAAAGCAGGAAAACAGAGCTTCTGCAGTACAACGCTCAGCAATTTTATCAAGGAATCCCCCCAGAAATTCTGTCGTTACGTCAGGCACAAAGATAACCCTCCAAAACCTTTATCGCCGACCGAAGAAAAGCAACAAGCAGACGCGTATGACGCATTCTTCCATTCTGTATTTGCCCCGGACAATGGTATTACGCATGCTTACAGGCCAGATAATATGGAGCAAAACGAGGCGCTGAGCGCACCAGTCGTAAGCGAAGCAGGTGTTCTCTCACTATTACTAAATTTAGACGATAAAAAGTGTAACGGTCCAGATGGAATCCCGAACTGCTTCCTGAAATGTTATGCCGAGCCTGTAAGCAAATACTTGTGCCTTGTGTACAATAAATCTATCTCTGAACGATGCCTTCCGGCAGAATGGAAGATTGCAAAAAGTAGTGCCAGTCCATAAATCGGGTGATACCTCTTGTCAATCAAATTATAGGCCTATTTCTCTCTCATGTACTTGCTGCAAAATCTTGGAAGCATATTATTTTAAAATCCGTTACAGAGTTCGTTGAGGCAAATAATATTCTCCATCCCTACCAGCATGGCTTCAGGACTGGTCGGTCTACAGTTACCCAACTTGTTGAGATCCTACACGATTTCGCCAAAGCAATTAACGACCAAATACAAATAGATGTACTTTACCTTGACTTCTCAAACGCCTTTGGCCGTGTTTGCCATGCTAAACTGCTTTTAAAGCTTAAACTTATACTAGGAGATGGGCCAATTTTTCGTTGGATTAACTGTTACTTATCTGATTGTCGCCAGTTTGTTCAGTTAAGCGCCTACACTTCTTAAGTTATGCCAGTCGTTTCTCGTGTACCCTAGGGTGCCGTTCTGGCCCCTATGCTGTTCCTTCTGTTCATAAACGACATAACTAGTCAGGTGGAATCCAAGATTAGGCTTATTTGCAGATGACTGCATGTTGTATAGAAAAGTATTAAGCCGACAAGATCAAATTAGTCTTAACAAGGATTTTGCTTTGATAGACCAATGGTGTGAGAACTGGCAAATGGTCATCAACTTTGATAAAACAGTTTCAATGTCGGTAACAAAACATAAATCCAAACTTAGTTTTCCGTACGGCTATGATAGTATCATCCTTAACACTGTCACTCAGTATAAATACTTGGGCGTCGTCATATCATCAGATCTAGGGTGGCCGGCTCATGTAGAGCACATGGTAACCAAAGCGATGCGAAAGCTAATGTTTCTAAAGCGGGCTTTGCGATACTCTACGAAGGAAGCCAAGCTCTTGGCCTATGTGACGTTCATACGTCCTATCTTAGAATATGCGAGTGTGGCGTGGTTTCCGTTCGCGCAAAATCAAATAGCTACGCTTGAGGCTGTCCAGCGAAAAGCGGCGCATTTTATCTGTAATAGATACAGATGCATCGACTCGCCTACGCAAATACTGTCCGAGATCGGCCTTCATACACTAACCAGTCGTGCGATGCTGTACCGACTCAAATTTTTGTATCTCATCCTGCATAATAAGGTTAAAGTGGATCCTGACACCTACCTTTCATACAATACGTCTAGAGAAACCCGTCATAAGCATCACCTTAGACTCCAAGAATATTTCTGCACTAACAATACATTTAGTTATTCGTTCTTCCCGCGAGCTATTCGTGACTGGAATGCTTTAGCACCGACGGTGGTCGCACAGCCTACCGTTGAAAAATTTGTTGAACTTGCTGGCCAAATTTTGCTGTCAGCAACGAGTACGTGATTCTATCATTACTGTATTTATCATTGTTTTACTTACCAATTAAATTGGAAATCTGGGATGTGATATTGTGGATGATATCACTTCTTATATCTCATGTGCTTTTCCTTTTCTTTTTTGCAGTACATAGTATGTAACTGAAATAAGTTATGTGTTGTCATTTTACCCTACTCACTGGTGTTATCATAGGTTCGTTACCTTTACCATATTCTGTGTAGTTACACTATTGTACACTTATGTGAATGCCTGTTCCACAATGTATACAAACCCTTGTAACCCACTCCTGTAAAAATCCCTCATGGGATTGACAGTATCACGAAATAAATGAAATAAATAAAAATTTAATTACCAGCCAAAAATGTAAACAGTCCAACTGGGTAGCCTAGTTTCAACAATTATATAGAGATCATTTGGGTTAATTAAGTACATTAATGCGTCATATGGCCTTGTCATAAAATGCAACATACTGTTGCTGGCGCCAGCAGCAATTGCAACAGTTTAATTGTTCATCATACGGTAGAGTGAAACATTATGCGATAGTATTGCTTTCTATTGACAAGCAGCCATTAGCCATAGTTAAACCGCATTAAGGATGGACTTAAGTGGTTTGAGCGAATATGTTAGCTGCTTAATGAACGTACAAAGAATACACATTTGTTATTTTCCCCTCACATTGTTGTATCTACATATTTGCAGCATGCACCTGCAGCACCTTCGGAACGGCTGACACGAAGGTCAAGGCCAGCCTGGCAACCATGCTTGCAAAGGAGAAGCAGCTGTAACTATGTAAATATTCTCTTTTGATGATAGCATAAGACATGTATTTTATTAAAATAATGTATTATATCGTTCAATAAAAACAGTTATTTGAATATCGGTGCACTTGTTCTCTTTTTTGCACTGCATGAATCTGGACTAGTGGAATTGCTTGAAATATTTGTTTCTGCAACATATGAGAGTGCAGCTGGTTCAGGATCATTATTAATCCATTAACATGAATGCATAAATGCAGATGGGAAGCAACAGGTGCACATGCATAGTATACGTTCAAAATTTTGTTGCCGCCATATCTAAACAAAAATTTTAACTAACTTGTAGATAGCATATTTCATTCAAGCGAATGCATTGCATGCGACTAAACTTTCTTCAATGTGCAATTACAAAAATTCTCATGCTGCTTTACATAATGATTCACGGCTGCATACATTTTAGATTTTTGACTGCTTCCATCTGCATGCATGCTTTTATGTACAGTTCCCTATGTATGTTCCCATATGCATACTGGATACAATAAATTTTTATGGACATTTCCAATAAACTGCTTATTAGCAAACCCCAGCAGCGAGCGTTTATAGAATAACATCGCCTGCCGAAACATAGTTGGCAAAATGTGGTGTATTATCTAGTATATATGGTGTGACAGTAATTTTAGCCAAGCTGATCAATGAAAATGAAAGGTTACAAAACAACACGATGCAATATATATGATCATAAAAAGACCTACAGGTCAGACCTCTGAATTCAAGGCCGAATGCACGCCATAGGTGTTAAAATCGAATCTTATTGCACCGTCGTTAATTAATATAATTTTTCATTGAACAGCTTCACTAAATTTAAGTTAGCTGGGACACCCTGTAAAATTGTAAGGCTGAAGTCTATAAATTAGCTATAGACTGATCTACAGTAACTCTCTGTAGGCAGACTGTACAACATTCTACAAAAAGTGTAAGGCCATAAGTCCATAGACATACTATAGGCTGGTCTATAGGAATAGTTTATAGTCTATAGACATTTCATAGACTTATGTCTACAAAAGTAAAACTATATAAGCCTATAGACTTTTGTCTATAGACAGATCTGGAGACATTTGTATACTAAAGTGAATTTTCATTGATCTATAGACTGCCTATAGTCAGTCTATAGAATCAGACATTTTGTAGACTAGTCTACAAAAACTGTGCGGCCATAAGTCCATAGAATGTGTATTGACTGGTCTATAAGAATTGTCCATAGACAGTCTATAGCATTTCTAGATATTTTATAGACTTACGTATACAAAAGTAGAACTAAATAAGCCTATAGAGTTTTGTCTATAGACATTCTGCAGACATTTGTCTAAAAAAGTGAATTTTCATTGATGTCTAGACCGTCTATAGTCAGTCTATAGACTCAGACATTTTGTAGACTAGTCTTGAAAAAGTGTAGGGGCATAAGTCCATAGACTATCTGAGACTAGTCTAAAGAAATGTCTACAAAAAGTCTGTTGACTTCATAGACAAATGTCTATACACTTTATTAGACATTCTACAAACATTTTTGTAAGGGTATCGCCAGACTTCCCCCTAGTGTTTATTGCATGAAACTCTATGGCTGCCCGGATTGCGGCAGATGGGATGAAATGGCCGCATTGCGGTGCGTGTTAACACGTTCTGTTTTAAGCATACAATACTTTTAGCTCCCGTTGTAGGTGACCTTCAAGTGACCTTGAGCCAAAAGTCAGAGCAGTTATCCGGGCATCGTTGCGAGAAGAAAACGAGATCATCCGGGTAACCAGCCTAAACTTAAGAAAATGCGGTATCTGTCCCTGAACCGTTTGTACAAGACTGCATTACATACTCTAGTTACTTCCCATACAAGTTACAAAAAATATTGCTACCAATTTCTTCCTAGTGTTTGTTCACATATCACTCAAACTGTAACTTCTAGTACTCTGAAGCTTTATTTGCAATTTGCAATAGCAATATTCACAAGGAATCCGGCTAGCATTCTTCTAACTTTTTCTTACCAGTGACCCAAGTTATGTGCTAGCTCCAGCCACTGGCTGCTGTAATGCCGAGCAGGCAACAAGCCTCACACCACGGCCAGCCACCCCAAGGTGTCGTGCATGGTGAACGCGTCCATTGGCGAGCTGAGGGAGAGCAGAGGGTCGTCGCTGCTGGCATGCGGGAAGAAAAACAGAGGAGGGAGCATTACGTCACGCAGAGGCAAGCGAACGCATCGTGTATCCAACAGTGGTAGCCCAACACGTGACCTCTTGCGTCGCTATCACGGAATCTCACGATTTGCCGAGACGTGCGGTTACTCGTAGTTTTTATTCAGTACGCGATCGGCCAGCAGCTACTCACATGCAAGACGGAAAAAGATTGTTGCATGTTTTGTTTCTTTTCTTGGTTTTGTTTTTGCTTATTTCAAGAGTTTCAAATTGTTTCGAATGGGCAATCAAAAAAAATAATCACCCGGGAGTACTAAAACCTACCGCACGCTCTGACGTGTCCTCCGTATTCGGGCGCTTTCATCACGTATTGTGCCTCCACAGCTGGCGACAATCGCGTTGCGGTATGCTCTCTCCTATATTTTTCTTACTCCACGTCTGCAGGCCATCAAGAAGGACATCAAGAATTTATCCAAAAGACCAAGAGCAAGGTTGCGTTGGTTCGTTCAAACTGGCTGCAGGCAACTCTGTGGTGAGAAGAAAAAAAATTTAGTGGCGATTACGATACTCCCTAATACGAAATTTAAACGCTGCTCTGTACTTGTGTTCCTTTCGCGATATATTGGCCGGCACGGACAATCAATGTCGTGAGGCACGTTGCGAACGGATCCAAATGTGGTGCGACTGCGTTGCTAACCTGAATATCGCGAGAGCTAGCGTGTGGGTGACGCGTGGGTGCGATTCAAAGCAGCCGCCGCCGCTGACAGACCTCCCAGAAGATACGCGGTACTCCAGCGCCATCTCTTAGCCATCGTCGCCACGCTACACTTTTGTTACCACGTCTTCACCATACCCTCCTCCGCTTTACGCCTCATGGTACCGCTGCACACTCCTCTGCGCTTTCCGCCTCGCGACTTTCATCTCCCGCTGAGGTCAGCGTTAGCTTTCATCTTTCGCTGTGCTTGGTCGCTCGGTTACGCCGCCGGCGCCAACGTTCACCGCAGGAACGTGCGTCTAATAGATGCTCGCTAAAAGCACAATGCTAGAGGTATGAAGAAGGCCAACGGAGACAAGAATGCAGCCGAGAAGTCCGCAAGCACCAGGTATACTTACAAGAAGTCCACGACGAAGTCTCTCAAGAAGGGGGCGGCCAAGAAGGCCCAACCAGGCAAAGAAGCCAATGGCCGAGGAGAAGGTGTCGCTGCCCAAGAAACCCAAGAAGCCGGCGGCCAAGAAACCGGTCACTCCCAAGAAGACACCCAAGAACTAAAGCTCGGCGTCCAGGAGTCGGCGTCAACACCCACAGACACAAGGGCTTGAATCGCTGTGTATGTGCTACTCGGTAGTTGACCGAACACCCAACATGGGCACTGCGAATGGGCGCGTACCCATTTATACGAGCGATCCTCCAGAATGGATGTTTCAAGGGGGCATAAACGCTACGTAGCCCCAAATAGAGGCTATAACGGATAATCTACGACACGCAAATCCTCATTGGACGGGGTGGCTTCATGGAGGGCCATTGTAACAAAGCTGCAACCAGAATTCTGTCCGATTACGGAGTTTCAAATGAGCTGCGGTGAGTACACGATGTAGTGGTATCATTTATCAGTGTGGTTGGCAGCCAGATTGCCACTTGGTGTGTCTTGTTTTACGGTGAAGCTTTTTAAGCCAGTCGTAAAATGTGCGCCTTTCACGAAGTCATCATCATCAGCATTGGCTCGAACGTGGTTGTCTTCCGCAGCTGGCTCGCTGCCGCCCGTCGGTTAGAGCTCGTACTCGCGCTCGTTTGGTTTGGTTTGGTTCCTATAGAAATAGCACATTCCTCTACGGGGGATTGGCCATGAATCAGGCTTGTGCCACTGTTCCCATGTTCGTCGTCATCTTCCACAACTGGCTGCGTGGCCTCTTATCATACCTGCGTGCAATTTCACTACTCTTCTGTCGTGGTAATGCGGAGGCAAAGCTTGCACTAGGCCGCGCAAAGCTTCTGACACAACGAAGCTGGCCGTTCTATTGTGTCTCCTGGTATTAGCTAGGCTGAACTTAGCTATGTCGAGCTTGAACTTGGATGTATCTACGTTGAACTTGGTAGCGACTACGCCTGTGTTGAGCTTCGTTATGCCAGGTATCTCTTAGGTTGTGACGCAATCGATCGGCCAGCTTCGCTGTGTCTAAAGCTGTGCGCGGCCAAGCGCAAGTTTTTTTTTGAACAGTTCGTTTTTCACCACAGAATGTAATAATTGAGCCAACAATGGAAAACGGCACACGTTGAATACTAGGACTAATAAAGCCAAATATACTCAAATATGTCTCCTGACTGAGCTCGTCCAGCAGCAGCCAAATATAACCGATAGCTTCACCGGCGACTGCCTACACAGTACAAGCGCCCAGGTTCCCTCTTCTCGTTCACTTGGCCGCGTATTTACAACCGCAATATCAATTTCACCGAGCCGCCATATGTGCGTTTTCTTTCATAACTTAAGACTGATGCCAGAAGTTATTTGTCTTGATTAGAAGACAAACGTAGCATTAAGATATATGAAAATTTGCATCAAAGCAGGTATATTATGCCAATAATACTTCAATTACGTATACATCTTTTAAAATAAATGTTTGCTGCAAACAATTATACCGACACCGCCCGAAAGTGAAGCGAGCGTTATATAAGCATGGAAATGGTGTCGTCCCAGGACGACAGCATAAAAGCGGCGACATACTAGCTTCTCAGACACCATAGGTATAATATGGCCTAGCGCTAATTGCTGCATAAGCCGTAGCTTGTCGCACCACAAACAATGGCGAGAATTTTCTACAACGGGCGCTGAATGAAGCGCTACACAACATTAAAATGACGCTGATGAAAGTGGCCTACTAGTGACATATTCACGGAATATTTCAACAGCGATCAACTATCTAAGATTGGTGCAATCGTAGCACTCCACAAATGTACCAAATTTTCTTACTATATTGCACTGGTTCTTTTTTTAAGGCTCTAATACTGCATAAAGCTGCCAAGAACGAGAAAAACAGTTCACTTCGAAAAGTTAGTCAGCGCCACATAACGGTACCTCATAATGAAAATAAGTAAAAGGAGCGCATTTTCAATAATTGCATTTCCCTGAAGAAACTCAGAATAAAAGTATCCTGCCAGCAGCCGATCAGATAGTGACATTTGCAGATAATGGCGGCCGTGCAGCTTGCATGCCTATCCAAAATAAAAACTCACATCTGAGAATGCGTCTGCTTGCCGCACGCTTCGACGCACCCCACAGCGTTATCAGTGTGCAATGCCTGATATCTCATCTGGTGATGATAAAAACAGTCTGGGTCTGGATGCACCTTCGCTGCCATAGCATCGCTTATCAATTGTATTTACTGTAACCGAATGAAAAGATGATTTGAATTACAGAAATGAAATCACCAGAGAAATGTGTTAGGGGAAATAGTGCCTGCGACAACACGTTTCCACCGAAGCCGTGGCCTAGTGGTTTGAGCGTCCGCCACGGCTACGGGAGGTGGTTGGTTCGATTCCCACCGACGCATACCCAACGGGAACGTGCCAATTGCGCGTTGGGGAAGGTGCCCCCTGCCTGGCGCTCGGTGTTGTCAGGGGTGTGCTACGCCTGCGGGCATAGGCTTCCAGTGTCACATTATGTCCCAGGGAATTTCCCAGAATCGAACCGCAGCCCGTAAGGGTGGTTCACTCTCAATATTACCAGATGTAAATAATTTCAAGAACACTCACTGATTGTACTTATCCCACTACTTCTACACTCATTCAGGTGCATACGCAACATTATATGTAAATATGTTCAAGAACACTCGCTCATTGTAATTATCACATTCCTTAATCTTGTATATAATATACTGTTCCAGCTGCATGACTTTACCCACAGATGCCTCGGTGATGGCATGAGTGGCACTCCGATCACTGTGATTCCAGCCTTTTTTGCTGCAACCTCTAAAGGTGACCGAACTTTTGTTGAAACCTTCTGAAAGCGCCGAATAAAAATCCGTAAAATATGCTCACATTTCCTCTACAATTTGGTGTATTATTTATTGCACTCCTATGCCTGAATTTTATGTTCGATAAAGCAAATTCTAACTGCATCTTCTAACACCACCTTACTGAAATATTTTGTCGCCCTGGCTTACACCTTCCATTATGTTTGGCTAGCATACACTCCATCTTAAGAAGTGTTAGCTTTTCCCTCTTCGCAACTGGCTTGGCGGGAGCACGCACCATTCCCCTCAGCGCGTTTCGTCGCCTTCCGTCGCCCAAATCCGACCTACCACCGATGTACCAGTGACCCCGAAAACAGCCGAAAAAGGCCCAAAAAAGCTATTGGGTTTAACATTCTGCTTCGAGTGCATTCAGAACCCTTTTTTACGTATGAAAGGAAAGTGATAATATTGTTCCGTTTCGATTTGTTATATTACACATCTGAGTCATATTATTGACCTCCATTTTCCAATGATCATACGGACACAACTAAGGAGGCTGATTTTACATACCTTCATTGTAGTGAATTTCAAAGCAATTTATACTTTCCGAAGAGCAGTATACGCCGCGAACACACGCAATCGCTACTAATTGCAACAATTCAGCTTGTCGATGTGGCCAAATCGAAACGCGCCAAGCGTCTCAAGGCACCGCAGTAAAACAATAAAGGCTTTTTATGTCGCCTGTCGATGCACGTGCCCGTGGTATAATGCATGATTTCAATGCCGGGCTTCTATGCTAGTGGTCCTGTGTTGGAATCCCGCCGTCGGGGAACTTCAAAAGGGTTTATTTATATATTTTTACAGTGTACTTCGACGAAAATGATCACTTTACAAAGTTCCGAAGCCGTTTGAAGCCAGAGGGACGAAGTTTAGGGAATTCCATGTACTGCCCATAATTCCCATGCTGCTGAACCGCTCCCGTAGAGACTATCCCTTACAAAAATGAGTTTAGATTGTCTGTAGAATGTCTAAAGACTTCTTGTAGACAACTTTGCCTTTCTGTAGCTTTGTTCTTTCGCTGATAAATAATCTATAGACTGTCTATAGACAAAAGTTGATAACATTTCTAGTTCTTTTTGTCTACTCACTTTCTATAGACTAACTATAGAAAAAAGTCGATCCAGTCTCTATTCTTGTACATTCATTCTCTATAGACGGTCTATAGACAAAAGTTAGTAAGAATTAATTTCTTTTTGTCTACTCCCATTCTATTGTCGGTCTACAGGAAAGAGTCGATAAGATGTCTGTTTATTTTTCTCTACTTCCTCTATATAGACTATCTATAGAAAAAAGTCGATACAGTCTCTATTTAATCTTGTCTATTCATTTTCTATAGACTGTCTATAGGAAAATGTTAATAAGATTCTTATTTGTTTTTGTCCACTCCAATTCTACAGTCGGTCTACAGAAAAAAGTCGATAAGATGTTTGTTTGTCCACTTCCTCTCTATAGAAAATCTATAGAAAAAAAGTCGGTACGGTCTCTATTTCTTCTTCTCCATTCATTGTCTATGGACTGTCTATAGACAAAAGTTAATAAGATTTTTATTTCTTTTTGTCTATTTCCATTCTATAGTCGGTCTACAGAAAGAAGTCGATAAGTTGTTTGTTTCTTGTGATATTCCGCTCTGGAGACTACGTATTGACCCTTTCCGCGGAGCAGTTTGCTCTAGAGGAACGAGATGGCGCTTTCGGCCGCGCGCCATACGTTGCCTCAGCGAATGCGCACGAATACGAAAACGTTACTGCTTCTAGCCTGCTACTGTACGATCACCTATCGAAAATACAACTGGATGTGCGCTAATGCAGTGCGCCCAATTCATACTGCAAAATGTGTAACGATAAATGGAAGACGTGTGCGGTACTTCGCTGCAAAAAAAGTGATTCACATATTAATGAATGGAATCAACCGGTGTCGAGGCTGCTACATAAGGACTGCCTGTGTTGCCGCCCTTCGTGATGCACGGCTTTCCTCAAGGATAAAAAAATATTCATCCGCCAGCGCTGTATGGCTAACCTCCAAAGAAAGGACTTCAACTCCGGAACCTTGACACTTGGGAGTGAGTACCGCTCGTAACAAAATGAAGTAGTGCCACTTACTGGCAGAGTAAGTTTCCCGCACGTTATCTACACACATCCACCCTTAATCGCACAAAAACTTAAGCCAACGTGTCAGTGAATAGGCGCACACTTGAACCAATGTGCCGAAGCATGAGTGACGGCGACTGCACCGACAAGACACGAATGTTGGAAGCTGAATGCTTCGGGACGATCCACCGAGTAAGCGAGGGACTAGTAATAATACGTCTTTGCTACGAGCTACCTCAAAATACAGAACATTTAAATTCCAAGCTTTGTGCGCAGCAAGAAATTTATCGCAGCAGGGCACACCCGCGAGTGATTACGCTGAAAATAAACAATCAGATAGTGGCCGCACCGAGGAACTTTATTGAGTCAGAAATATGACAAGCCGCTGGTTCAAAATGTTTGCCAAATAAAGAACGCGGAGCACACTGATCCCGATTTAATTCATAGGCGGAAAGTTTGGACAGCTTGCATGGAAAACATTTCTAGCCCCGCTTTTAGTTCAAGCACCGTATACGCTGCTCACGCCGTTTGGACAAGGCGTAATGAGCTCTGAAAGCGCTTACATGTCCTCTAAAGCTGTGGCCAAAGCTTCGTGTCGTGCACGCAGTCACCGTCTACGATACGCGTCGAAACAGAGGTTTGCTGCGCCGCGCCGGCGTCACGCGCTTGCATTGTAAACGCGGAGGCAACGGAGGCGGCTGAGGCAGGCAATGGACGCGTCACCACGTGATCAAACATGGCAGCGCCCACGGGAGCGCCGCAAAAAGGGTCAATAGATCAAAGTCGATACGGTGTCTATTTATTCTTGTTTATTCTGTGTCTGAGCACAGTCTATAGGTGACAGTCGATAAGGTGTTAATTATTTTTGTACACGCCCGGTTTATAGATTTTCTACAGGCGAAAGTTGATAAGGTGTCTACTTCTTTTATCGATTCCCCGTCTACAATTTTAGTCTTGACAAAAGTCGTTACATTGTGTTTTTTTGTCTATATTAGCTGTCTATACGCCGTTTATATGCAAAAGTTTTTCTGTTTGCTATTTCTTTAGCCGATTGCCTGTTTATAGAATGTCTGCGGAGAAAAGCAATAAAAGTCACCATGGCATCTCTGTCATTAAATTACGCAGCCCTTAATTATTATTTTACCAGATAATTAGGTGTTTAAGAGTCTGCTCACCGAGTTTCACCCAGTATTGCACTGGTTTTTAACATGTAACCTCTGGGCCCGGCACCCCAGTTAGTCGGGAATGCATCCCCGACAATAATTTTTCCTTGCGAACCACATGGCGGCGGAATATATACTTATATGTGATTGAAATTATTTACTAATGGTTTCCTATATCCCCCCCCCCCCCCCGCTGAATGCTATAGGGTGGGACATCACCAAAGATCATGTTAACTCGAGCGAACAGACCGTATACCGATTGCGGTAAGCTGTGAGATGAACTAAAGGACAGCCGATATTGTAAAAGTATTATTACTGCAGGTTTACTTGCCCTCTATAGACAAAAGTGGTTAAACTCGGCCCAACCCTATTGAAAATTTGCCCGATGCTGGTCATGATGGAATCTATCATCCATCATCACGGTGGATTATGGTAATGGGCATGCTGGGTGATGGGTAGGATGCTGGGTGATGGGTGGAATGCTGGGTGATGGGTAGAATGCCGGGCGATGGGTAGAATGCTGGGCGATGGTGGCACGCTGGGTGGGATGCTGGGTATAACAGTGGGCACATCAGGTCAAATGCAAGTTGTGTAACGAATAGAAGGAGCAGCCATTGCACTTGGGAAGCTCATGATGGGCTATCTTCATGCGTGCTTGAGTCTTGCAAAGTGTGCAGTCTGTATCTACATGTGGCCAAGTATGCCACTACATTTTCATGCCATAAGAAATCAATGTATAGCACCATAATATGTTCCATATCTTCACACTTTATTGAAATAATGCAATAGGTTAAGGCGATTCACGTCTTCCATACTCGCATGCCCTCGCGCCCGTTTCTGTGAAGCTCCCAAGGTGCTTCCTTACAGAAGCAAGGCAGTGCTCTGGAGGTGGTGCTGGTGGCCCCATCGGATGTTCCCAGATGTACTTCTCCAGGCAGTCTAAAAGAAGAGTGCAATAAATATAGAATTAAATTGTTTTTGAAACCATTTGTAGTAATAAGTGAATGAAGGAACTCTGCAGCAAAAGATATAACAAGTTTCAAATAATACAATGCAGCATATATTACACACAAATATGCTACCCAGCGCGCATGGCAGAGCAGCTTTATTTGCAGTGAGAATGCATACACATGCATCACACTGTTTTGCTAAGTTGCATGGGATTTTAGTAGGTGTTTGCCAAAGCCACACCTCTTCTCATCCGGAAGTTGGCTTTACAGCGAAGTTTAGTCATACGGCAGCTGCATTCGAAGCACCGTCAGAAGGACTTATTGCTTCCAATTTTGCATAATTTTTCTGCTCTGCAAGCACCCAAATTTCTGTCAGATTTCGAGACCCAACACTTGGCTAGACTCTCTAACGCAAGGGTGGCTGAACGGGAGTGTTGATAAAGTTTCATCTTAGGTTAGCAGCGTGACGATCTACATGGAAGTGAGAGAAGGGATAGGAAAGAGCGCTGACTTACAATTTTAATGCGCACATAACCAAGGTTTAAATACCACGCTAAGGCACAAAAGAAAAAAACAGAAAGGTAGCACATGTTCAGGATTCAGCTTCCAACATACTATATGCAAATCATGTGATTAAATATTGCACTTCGTTATCGCACAGTGACAATGAAGGGGCACTGGCACAGCGCTCCCCAGATTTGTGAATTTCGAGCCCTTCAATAATTTCTCTAGTATGTTTGTTTTTGTTGCGACTGACAATTTGTGTGCTATCAAATAAGGGTTTGCAACGGTGGTCTCTGCAATGAATACTGCGATGACCAGAAACGGAGTTGAGAACATCATTATTATGCTCCTTTAATCGTTCATTGAGACAGCGTCCCGTCTGACCAATGTATTCGCGGCCGCAGGATAGAGGAATGTTGTAAACAACACCTACAGCGCACGTGACAAAACGGTTATTATGGTTGGTTCTGCAGCAATTTTTTCTTTCTTTAGGATTACAGTTGACCTGCCTGCATAAGCGTGACAGCTTATGTGGTGCCGAAAACACAACATCAACACTAGCATGCCGACCAACTTTCTTGAGATTATGGGACAACGTGTGGACGTAAGGGTTGACGATGATGATGATGATGATATATGGGGTTTAATGGCGCAAGGGCCAATAATGACCAAAGAGCGCCAGGCCAGTGTTAATGAGTTTGAATTGAAGCGACGAATTACGAGTGGTGAATATGACGTGGCTGTAAGGGGGCCTAAAAGTAGTTGCTGTACAGTGCATAAAATCTACAGGTAATAAGATTATGGAAATCACTAATGGCGTGTGCTATGAGCTTCATATGAAATATGCATTGCAAATAAATGTTACTATTTGCAAAGTATGTCCGATGCGAAAGTTGGCATGGAGCACTATTGCCTCAACAGAGCCCTTGAACATAAAGGCCTGGAGGCATGTGCTATACTGAGCACTATCGCAACAGCATCCTCTGGCGGGAGGATGTGTTACGAATATCTAGGGCTAATCACATGAACCACGTCATTCAAAAAACCTAGGACTGCTTTGGTATTAAAAAGCGGTTCTTTGGAAAGAAACATACTGGGATGGAGAAGGATATGGTAGCGGTATGCAAGAGGAAAATGTTTCCTTCTCTCTGTTTCGGCTTCCCGGCACTCCAAGAGGACATGGAGGACGGTCAGCCTCTCACCACATCGATCACAGGTTGGAGGCTCGTTGGCAGTCAACAGAAAATTGTGAGTACCATATGTGTGTACTATTCTGAGACGGCAGACTAGGACATCAGTTCGTCGTGTTTTAGTTATACAGGGCCAGAAACCTAACTGTGGCTTAATCAAGTGGAGCTTATTATTTGCTTCACTCTCCCACATGCGTTGCCAGTGGTTTCGCAGTTTCGTTCGCAAAAAAAGGCTTGAGATCTGTGGCGGGAATAGTACTGCTAAGATTGGTAGCTTGAGCTGTAATTGATGTGGCCATTTGGTCTGCAAGCACATTACCTTTGATGGATCTATGACCAGGAACCCAGCATATTGTAACATGTCTACCATATGAGTAAATATTGCACAAATATGAGTAAAGTTCAATGAAAACAGGATTTTTGTGTTTCCTTAAAGACATTAGTGCCTTTACGACACTTAAGGAGTCCGTGAATATTATTGCCTTATGTAGCTTTAATTTCTTAATGTGTTTAATCGCAGACAGTACTGCATAGGCTTCTGCAGTGAAGATACTTGTATAAGGGTTCAATACGTCTGATTCAGAGAAAGATGGACCGACAGCCGCGTAAGATACACCAGCATGGGACTTTGACGCGTCGGTGTAGAATTCAGGGCAACGGTACTTCGATTGGAGTTCACGGAAATGTATTGCAATTTCGAGTTCAGGAGCGTGCTTTGTGACCTCCACAAAGGATACATCACATGCTATCACCTGCCACTCCCAGGGTGGTAAAAGCTTACCTGGAGGCATTAAACGGTGTTCGAAAAGTGGGACATCCATTTCTTCGCTAAGTTCTCTCACACGTAGTGAGAAAGGCCGTATCACAGAGGGTCTATTATGGAAAAGTGTAGTACACGTCAAATCGTTAACGGTTTGAGAACATGGATGTTCATGATTAGAGTGAACTTTGAGGAAGTATGTGAAGCTGATGTATGATCTCTGGAGATGAAGTGACCATTCATTTGATTCTGCATATAGGCTTTCTATAGGGCTTGTTCTGAAAGCGCCGGTGGCCAGGCGGATACCTAGATGGTGAACGGGATCCAGCATCTTTAGCGCACTTGGGGCAGCAGAGCTATATACTACAGCACCATAATCTAGTCGCGAACGAATGAGGCTCTTGTAAAGATTCATTAAACATTTCCTGTCGCTGCCCCATGATGTGTGAGATAAGATCTTCATGAGGTTCATTGTTTTTAGGCATTTTGCTTTGAGATTAAAGTCAAGTATGATGCCTAGAAACTTGTGTTCTTTGTTCACAGGTATTTGCTGTCCATGCAGTTCTACACAGGGATCTGGAATCAGGCCTCTCTTTCTTGTGAAAAGAACACAAGAACTTTTGTGGGGGTTAACTTTAAACCCGTTTCCGTCTGCCCACTTCGTTACCTTGTTTAAGCCCTGCTGTACCTGTCTCTCACACACTGCGAGGTTACATGACTTGAAGCCTATTTGTATGTCTTCTACGTAGACGGAATAAAAAATAGCCGGTGGTAATGAGGCACGGAGTGTGTTCATCTTAACAATAAACAGTGAGCAGCTGAGCACGCCTCCCTGGGGTACACCAGTTTCCTGAATGAATGGGCGTGAAAATACATTCCCGATTTTGACGCGGAAGGTGCGATTGGACAAATAGCTTTGTATTAGGCTTAGCATATTGCCATGGATGCCTATTAGCGCCAAGTCTCTCAGGATTCCGTAACGCCATGTTGTGTCGTACGCCTTCTCCATATCGAGGAATACCGATAAGAAAAACTGTTTATGTACAAATGCGTCTCGGATATTTCCTTCAATGCGCACAAGATGATCAGTTGTGGATCGGCCTTCTCTAAAGCCACACTGATAGGGATCAAGCATTTTGTTCAGTTGAAGGAAATGTATCAGGCGTCGATTAACCATTTTTTCAAATAGCTTGCACAGGCAACTTGTGAGAGCTATGGGACGGTAACTTGCCGCCTAGGAAGGATCTTTACCCTGCTTCAATACAGGGACCACAATCGCTTCTTTCCATGCGGATGGAAGATATCCGGCAGCCCAAATAGTGTTGAGAAGCGCCAGTTGTGTTAGTTGTGTATCAGTGTGCACGTTCTTAATCATGTCATACAT
Source organism: Dermacentor silvarum (assembly GCF_013339745.2). Lineage (NCBI taxonomy): Eukaryota > Metazoa > Arthropoda > Arachnida > Ixodida > Ixodidae > Dermacentor > Dermacentor silvarum. The sequence goes on along the minus strand of NC_051157.2, from coordinate 156,655,526 downwards.
GACTCTGTCGGGTCCCAGTGCAGAGCTCTTACATGCGATCAAGGCAGCTCTCCACTCGGCAATATTAAAAGGACGGTTATATGGTTCATTCTGTCGGCATTTGCGTATAAATGCCTTGCATTCTTCTATCTGTTTGTATTTAAGGAAGGATTTCGAATAATGGATTGAGCTTGACACATGCTCAAAGTGCTCCCCAAGACAGTCTGCCTGGTCCTGCAAGGTGTTCCCTTGGTGATTAACCAGAGGCAACGGATGAATTGGTTGCCCCTTTAGCTTTCTTACGCCATTCCACACTTTTGCCTCCTGTGTGTAGGAATTTATACCCGAGATAAACCTCACCCAGCTTTCTCTCTTTGCCTGACGTCGTGTCCGCCTTCCCTGCGATTTAATCTGTTTAAAGTGAATGAGATTTTCAGCATTTGGAGATCTACACAATATGCCCCATGCCTTATTTTGCCTTTTTTGCGCCTGTCTACAGTCTTCGTTCCACCAGGGAACAGGTCTTTTACGTGAGCTACCGTTCCTTTGTGGGATACACTTTTCAGCAGCATCAATAATAAAAGCGGTAAAATATGCAACAGCATCGTCGATACTAAAATTGTTTATAAAATCTCGTGGTAAATAGGTTGATTCTTTAAAATGCTCCCAGTGTGCAGAGGCTAATTTCCATCGAGGAATACTGGGAGGGTTGTCATGCTGCGTTATTAAGTTTAAAGTTACAGGGCAAGTGGTCACTTCCAAAAGGATTTTTGATGGCGTTCCATTTAAGGTCAGGCAGAAGGGAATCGGATCCAAGTGCAAGGTCTATCGATGAATACGAATCGTGTTGGGCGTTGTAATAGGTGGGCGCATTCTTATTAAAGAGACAGGCACCAGAGGTCAGAAGAAAATTTTCAATGAGTCGACCTCTCGCGTTGCATCGGGAGTCTCCCACAAGGTGTTGTGAGCATTAAAATCACCCACGAGTAGGTAGGGTTCCGGCAGTTCATCTATGAGGTTATAAAAATCTGTTTTGATGAGGTGATAGCTTGGGGGTATATATATAGAACAAACAGTTACCAGCTTATTGAAAACAACTACCCTAACTGACACTGCCTCAAGGGGTGTTTGTAAGGCTACATGATGACAAGCTACAGACTTGTCTGCAGCGATTGCTACACCGCCACACGAGGCGTTATCCTCGTCACGGTCTTTTCGGAAGATGGTGTACTGGCGAAGAAAGTTTGTGTGTGAATGTTTCAGATGTGTCTCTTGAACACACAGCAATTTTGGATTATGTTTATGTAGGAGTTCCTTAACGTCATCGAGGTTGTGGAGAAGACCCCTGACATTCCAATATAGTATTTGTGTATCCATAGTGGGAGTGTGTTGTGCTGTGTGTTTAAGAGGGGAAATTTGTGTTAGCCCACAAGGCCCTTACCGGGCCCCGTGATGCGGGGTTTGTCTTTTTTGGCGCGCTCCCGAGAGCTGCGCCGATCATTCGGCGTCTGAGACGCCGGTGGGATTTGTGACGTATCCATAACCTCCGCCGAGGCGCTGGAATGCCCGCTCGCAGCGCACGCTCACGGGTATTTCGGGCTTCTCTGCACGAGCAGAGGCCCTAGGTGTCGTAGAGCCCGCAGGCACGGAGGACTGCTGGCTCTTCTTGCTGGATGGCGGAACAGCACTAGCTGATCCCGCAGTGGGGGCGGGTGGCGCTACCGCCGGGCCACTTTGCGTGGTTCGAACGGCCGCCGAGAACCGTTGTGGCACTGCCCCCTACCGTGCCACTTCGGAGAAATAAGGCCCCACAAATGAGAGGCGCTTTCGTGCTTCTTTGAAGGAAATGTTTTCTTTTACTTCAAGTGTTATAACTTCTTTTTCTTTTTTCCACGAGGGACAGGAGCGTGAATATGCCGGGTGTTCACCCTCACAGTTTGCACAGTGGGGTGGGTCGTTACAGTTGTCCGCAGGGTGGTCGTGTGATGCGCACTTTGCACAGGTAGTACGGCCCCGGCAGCTCTGAGAGCCGTGACCGAATCTTTGGCACTTAAAGCAGCGTCGAGGGTTCGGAATGTAAGGTCTGACATTTATTTTCATGTAACCTGTTTCAATTTGTTCGGGGAGCGTGCTAGTACAAAAACGAAGTATAAGATGTCTTGTAGGAATTTCCTTGTCGTCTCGCCGGATCTTGATTCGCTGCACATTCGTCGCGTGTTGCTCTTTCCAGCCCTCTAGGAGCTCTGCCTCAGTCAATTCCAGTAGGTCTTGATCTGATACTACCCCTCGTGTACCATTCATAGAACGATGAGGGCTTACAGAAATTTGGATGTCACCAAACGAAACAAGTTTTGCCAGATTTTTGTGCTGTGCTTTGTCACGGATTTCGAGGAGAATGTCACCACTGGGCATTTTCGTTACTTTGTAACCAGGACCAAGAGACTCAGTCAGGCATTTAGCAACTACAAAAGGTGATACTGTTCTTACGATTTTACCGGGGGATTCACTGTGAATCACGTGGAAACGTGGGAAAATTTCGGTGGTCTTAGCGAAAAAGCTGAAAGATTCATCGGTGCGCCCTCTTTTTATGAGAGGGCGATCAGGGAGTTTATGGTATGAGGAAGCCATACAAATTAGCGTGATTTCGGCAGCGGTGCCAGCCGCCCACCACGGAGCCCAACAAGGGGACGTGACAGGGTTGTTATAAACAAGACCTGCCAACGCCAGCTGTACACAGCCACTATAAGCAAATATGATATAACCAAGGTTGGCCATCTCACACAAGGTTAACCCTAGCTGCCTGGAGGATCAGAAAATCAGAAGTGAGGAGGAGACAGGAAAGATTGAAAGTGAGAGAAAAAGACGAAGATACAAGAGGAGGATAGGAAAAGGCAACTACCGATTTCCCCCGGGTGGGTCAGTCCGAGGGTGCCGTCTACGTGAAGCCGAGGCCAAAGGGGTGTGTTGCCTCTGCTGAGGGGCCTTAAAGGTCCAAACACTCAGCGTCGGCTCAACCCCCAGGATCCCCTTTTCCCCGGACACGGCTAAGCCACGCACGGTTAAGCGTGGGAGGGTCCGACCCTCGTGTGCTCGGGTCCGTGGTGTCGCAACACACCAAACGCCTGCTGACGCAGACGCCCCTGCGGGGGAGGGTTGACGGTGACTCTCTTCCTGGAAGTGGCAGAATCTGGGTTGCTAGCTTTTTCTTGCTTTTGCAAGCTTCCAGCTACTGACGTCAGCAGACTGCCCGGGTAGCCCGATCGCTCAAGTCTTCGAGCCTGTTTCCTGAAACTGGTTTCCATTAAGTGGTGACATGACTTTGAAAGGGAATTAGTGAAGCATAGGCTAACGATTCCTCGCTTGATGATCTTTGAATGAGCTGAGTTAAAAGAAAGAGCTTTGCAAGCTCTGGGTTTATACATACAGTACGCTGGTTGTTCCTAAAAATGAGTCTGAGGTCGAAAAATCTAATTGAGTCGGCAACTGGCAGCTCATGGGTTAAGAGAAATGGATGAAGACATTCCGTAAACAGCGATAAAGCATCACGGCAGCTAGTTTCGACAGTGTCGGCATCAGTACCTAAAAGAACTAAGAAATCATCTACAAACCTAAAAAACATTTTTCCACGAAAGGCGGAAGTCGTTTGGAAAGTGCACGGCAGGAAGATGTACCTACAAAGGGACAGAGTTTGCATCGGTTTAGCATTGCTGAGTGACATCTTGCTAGCCACTCACGGCCGTGCACTTTCCAAACGCCTTGCGCCTTTCGTGGAAAATGTTTTTAGGTTTGTCTTCGTATGACATTGCTGTGTTGCTATCGCATTCACTGCTTCGCCCTTAGGGCGAAACTGTGACATTTTTAGGTTTGTAGATGATTTTTTATTTCTTTTAGATACTGATGCTGACACTGTCGAAACTAGCTGCCGTGATGCTTTATCGCTGTTTAAAGAATGTCTTCATCCATTTGTCTTAACCTATGAACTGCCAGTTGTCCACTCTATTAGGTGTTTAGACCTCAGAATCACTTTTAGGAACCAGCTGTGCTGGATGTATAAATCCAGAGCTTGCAAAACTCTTTTACCTTTCAACTTGGCCCATTCAAAGCTCATCAAGAGAGGAATCGCTAGCCTATGCTTGACTAATTCCCTTTCAAAGTCCTGTCACCACTTAATGGAAACCAGTTTCGGGAAACAGGCCCGCAGACTTGAGCAATTGGGCTACCCAGGCAGTCTGCTGACGTAGTAGCCAGAAGCTTGCAAAAGCAAGAAAAAGCTAGCAACCCAGATTCTGCCACTTCCAGGAAGAGAGTCCCGTCATCCCTTACATCCACAAGTTGTCCCATAATCTCAAGAAAGTTGGTCGGCGTGCTGGTGTTGATGTTATGTTTGCGGCACCACATAAGCTGTCACGCTTCTGCAGGCAGGTCAATTGTAATCCTAAAGAAAGCAGAAATTGCTGCAGAACCAACCATAATAACCGTTTTGTCACGTGTGCTGTAGGTGTTGTTTACAACATTCCTCTATCCTGCGGCCGCGAATACATTGGTCAGACAGGACGCTGTCCCAATGAACGATTAAAGGAGCATAATAATCATGTTTTCAACTCCGTTTCTGGTCATCTCAGTATTCACTGCAGAGACCACCGTTGCAAACCCTTATTTGATAGCACACAAATTGACAGTCGCAACAAAAACAAACATACTAGAGAAATTATAGAAGGGCTCGAAATTCACAAATCTGGGGAGTGCTGTGTCAGTGCCCCTTCATTGTAACTGTGCGATAATGAAGTGCAATATTTAACCACATGATTGCATATAGTATGTCGTATCGCACGTGTCCTGAATACGTGCTACCTTTCTGTTTTTCCTTTTGAGCCTTAGCGTGGTATTTAAACCTTGGTTATGTGCGCAATAAAATTGTAAGTCAGCACTCTTTCCTATCCCTTCTCTCGCTTCCATGGAGATCGTCGCGCTGCTAACCTAAGATGCCTAACGCACGCAGGAGACCTGTAAGGTGCTAGCTCTGTCATTTGCTACCGTTAGCCTGTTGCTCGCAGCATGTATCTCATGCAGTAGGCGAGGAAGTGGGTCGTAACTTCAGCATTAGCCATGTAGGCATAAATTTTTTTATGTACAAGACGTAGTGATGGCTGGTTTCCATGCTTTATTTAGCTGCAATGATGGCAACCAATGTTTTAGTGTTCTTTTAATACCCCATATACCTTCCTTGCTAAGCTAGCCTACAGCTTCAATGTAAAAAACCTAAGGAAGCATCTTAAAATACAGAGCAATCTCTTATGCTCGTTTGTTCCTAAAAACCATTTTAGCAGCAAACGGTATTTGCAGCCGACAAGATGGCAGTACAAGAGTTACCGGCACTTCATTCATAAAACAATTGAAACTGTGCAGAAAAACAAGGCGTTACAGCCACACTATGTTGTCATCCGTTCAAATCCAGGCTGGCCGCGAGTTCTAGAACTCTGCGTGATGCCCAGCACCTTGATCTTTTAGGGCACTGATGACAGGCATGAAAATTTATAGGAAGCTTCACACAGGTCATGCTCAACTATCCATGCCATAGCATACATGCCACTATTGTGGGAGGTGTTTTCTTTGTGTAGTAATTTTTTCCTCATCTTTGTGCTCAAATAAGGCACATGTAGCCACCTGAATTTCTTGATTGCTTGTCATTGAAACCGATTATAGGGGAAACTGCGGACAGCTTTCACAAGAAACCAATATCTCGAAATTATCCTATGCTGTTTTGACAGTGCATATATACGGCTTAAGAAAGACGACACATGTATTGGCACTCGCATCATTCTTTCTTTGGCATTTTTTTCCATTGTGTGTACATCAACGTTAGCTCATCCAGATAACTTTCAGATATGTATAACAGTCAAGTTTCTTAAATGAGGTGAATGTTCACTTACTCTTCACAGCAGCCACTTTCTCTGGTCTTGCCAGAAGCTTCCCAGATGCATCAGAGATAGTCCGGCAGGCCTGCCCAGTCTGGCTTCTTTCCCCAGCTTGTGTTGGTGTCCACAGATGCTGTGCCAGACGTAATGCGCCCTTGGCTTCGGAGGTACACTTTATTATGTAATGCCACTTGTTGAGTGGCATCACAAATCCCACACCAATCTGTACCTGCAACAGATAGAAAGTATATTTTTCTCTGACAAGTAATCGTAACACTAAAACATAGTTGCATAAAACAATATTGTATAGGTTAGGTTCTTTGATTTCTGATAAAACCCCATAATTTCCCATTTCTGCACCTCTAACAAGCGTTATAAAAATCGAGTTAAACCCACTCTTACCACTAAATTAACCTTTCTGTAAAGGATAACAATACCATGCAAGTGTTACTAAACTAATAAAGTTTCCCCATCTTGTGTTCAGCAAGCAGTCATATTGTATAGTTTAACCTGGCAATATGAACAAAGCAAAAAAAATAGGTTCAAATAAGCGCAGTACCACGCAGAGAACAGTGCAAGAACGAGTGCCATCGTAGCCTGTGAGATTACAAACAGTGTCACACTGAGAACAGAGCACACGTGACCTGAGAGAGCATGTGCGCCAGTCTCCAAAGGCCACCACCATTATACACTGCACGGCCTCGTTCTGAAGCACACTGAAGAAATGCCTTAAAAGCATGATTACCCTTGCATGGTTGAAAAAGAGTGAATTTCCTTGTGGCTTCTGAAATCCACGTGCAGCACTCACTCATCTTTGCAGTTATATCTTTGTCATGACTAAACTGGAGCAGAGGATGCGCCAAGTCCCGTCGCAATTGCAAACTTCAGAACTTGGTGTGCACCCTCCTTTTATTGCGATCGGATTTGACATGTTTGTTTTAACAGTACGGTGCTATTGAATATGTTCACTATATGTGGACGCAGTTTGAACAGGCATGGTCAGACAAACAGAAATGCAATAAAATACGGCCATTTTAAACCAATAATTCGTGATATCGGCGATTGTTATAAGTGAGAACTGTAGTGTACATGAATGTAAGCTGCGAGAATTTTTTGACAGCGCTCCAGTAACAGCACAAGTAAAGGCATTTGATAAACCACTGATAAGCCATCACTGTTTCTCACTCCTTCGCTACAGTCATTACACGTGCCCTCACACTACACTACAAAGTGCAGCTAAAGCTACGAATTACATTGCACGGCAGAAGTAAGGTTCCTCCATTGTATGCCCCTAATCACTTTCCCCATGAAGATAGCTGAATGGAACCTTCAGAAAAGCTTCAGTGTTGCACAATGGGCGGCCCCCCTCCGGCATTTTCAAAACACAAAATTGGCTCTCGTCATGTTGGCCCTGTCGTCCCTCGATGATTGACTGGTTGACAGCTTTTACTTCTAACGCTGAGGTCACCTGGAGCACCCTGTTGACATTGTGATGCACGGAGGCAGTGCCAGAAAGGCCAGGAGAGCAGTACATGAGTTTTTTTTTAATTTGTGGCATTCCCGCGGCACATAGCAGTGCCGCATTCACCAGACTATGGTCATGGCATTCTCTACATCATGCGCACATTTTTTTGAAATATCAACTATGTCAGATGTTATGTTTGGGGCCCCTTAAGAAATTTTCTTCATTTATATCTAGGCCGTCATATTTCACCAAGGCTTTCTAAATAAACCTCCAGTTTAGAAAGCAACAATTGTGTGTTGCTTCCTCAGTCCTTGATTGTCTGTGCTGCTCACAATGCATCATTCCCAATCAATGTCTTTGTGTTTCACTGTTCCAACACCATAAGTTTTTTTTGATAAGCTGACCTGCAAGACATCTTCAATGTAAAGAAGCCTAAGGAAGCATCTAAAAAGAAAACAAAGCAATCTGTTAAGCTCGTTTGTTTCTAATAAACATATTCTTGCAGCAAGTGGAATTTGTGGGAGACTGTTTGTGGGTGCCAAAACAAGAGTTACTGGCAGTTAGATTTATAAAGAAATTGAAGTTGCACAGAAAGGAAAAGGCTAGTTACAGTCACACTGTATAGTAATCCGCTCTAATCCAAGCTGGAGGCGAGTGCTGAAACTTTGATGCCTCAGTGCCTTGCTTTTTTTTTGGCGTCGACAACAGGCATCATTCTGCCTGTCTCTCAGTCTGTCTACCTGTTCAAGGTAATCAGACTGAGAGCCTTCATAAAATGAGTGCATAGCTTATGAAGGATGCAAGCTGGTATCCAAGTAGCGTAGTGGCCTTGGAGTGCATTGAGATGATGATGAGGTCACTAAAATTCAAGTCGAAAGCAGAAATACAGATCAACATAGTGAAACAAAAATGTGGCTTTCATACCCAATAATAACAGCATTTCCCACAGGTTAAAGAAAGGTGCAGTGAAGTATGAATTATATGTTTTGACAAATAAGATGACCTGAACACATGCTGCAGTTGACATTTGAGCAAACAGCACTGCTGGCTCTGGAAGATTTTGTGTAGCAAACACAATATGGTTCGGTCTCTGCCATCTAATAGTAGCTCATAAAGAGTCGTGTGCTTTTTGTGACACCGTACATGGGTCAAACAGGGTGCTGTGTCAACACAAGGCGAAGAGAACATGCGAATTCTGTGAAGGTTACTGTGGACTCACCTTACAATTCTTGGAGTGATTGTGGGTGTTTACCCATTTTCGTGGACAGATAACATACACATTCAAGGACTGGGTAACCTCTGAAATAGTGGTGGCGTCGACGCTACCCCCCTTGCATTTATTTTTGTTCTAGGAAACTCATGTTTTTCTAAGAGCATGACACTGCATTGTTAATATTGTTTCCATCAATTATACTTCTGTCATGTGCTATTTTTTACTTATGCAGACAAATTTTGAAAGGTTGAAATCATGATGTGTATATGCAGCAAAAAGTTGTCTATCAAAATTTAGTTGGCATTTAAGCATGCATCCTGTGGTTCTTAATTTTCTGCTGTTTTCTCTAGTGGTGCGGCAGCGCAATGGAATGCCACCAGTTAGCTCCATTTTTCATTTTAATAAATGATAAACACAATTATTATGTGGCATTGTAAGGACAACATGGATACATTTGCAGTTTACATCAAATATTTTCTTGTAAAGTACAGTATCACACAAGAGCTGTACTAAATTATAGTAAGCTCTTCAATATTTTCAAAAGCCCCCAATATGCACCACCAACTCAAATTATGCAACACCTCAGGATGAATTCCACAGCTCACTTGTTTCAAGTCATACTGAGTGCATGCCGTGGATGTCAGTAAGAAAAAAAGTTGGGCAAGTCACATCTGTAACTACTCAAAATGTGATGCTGAGTCTTGCTGTGGGAAGTCACTAAGTATATCCAAGCTGCATATCTCTGCCTTCACGACTGAACATAAAAATAAATGCACATAAGATAATGGGCAGTTAAGCTTGTATTATCCTTTTGCTTTTATTGTAACCTCCCTAAGCTTGTGAACATTTATGGCATGTTGACAGCACCCATGATGCTGCTCACAGATGTGATGCAAATTTAATAAATAGGGATTAATTGTTAGGTGCTGCCATTAACCCACACCGAAATGAGGAAGCTCGAGTATATGGCAGTAAGATGGAAAAATTGACAGCTAATATGATGTAAACATTTGCAAATGACTGCTACCCATAGAAAGATAGACAATAATTTCTTCCTTGCAAGGCTACTTTGTTTGGTAGTTTGGCTATAGGCAAGGTATTGCTGAATGAACGCTTATTCATGGCTCTCATCAAATAACGTGATGTTAATGCCAAGCGCTGAAGAAGTTTTTTTGTATCGTGCATGCTTGGTAAATGCAACACACTAAGTTCATACAAGCAAAAGCTTCCAGGATGCTGCATTTTGTGGCAGCAGCAGGCACGCTTTTAGTTACCACACATTTGGCAGCAACACTATCAAAACCAAGCTATTCTGTGTTAGAAAAGTAAACATTACATTGTACACTTTTAAAAGGCACAATTCTCTCAAAATGTGGTTACCCGAAGCTCCCAAGAACCACTGCATTCTATACAATTACATTTCCACGCTGCATAACAACAGCAAGCCAGGAGTAGCACTAAACTCCATTGTTAACGAAATCCCAGTAATGTTCCTTAATAAACTCTCCAACACTATTGTCTCAATTATTCAGCACAAACTATAGCCAAGTCCTACAAGGCTACGTAATTACCTATTCTTCTCATGGTTCCATAGAAACTGAATTTTCGAGTTACCTAGTCTAATTATTTCAATCAACAGCAGCACGGTTCTTGTTATAGTAGAACACCCAAATAGTGCACCATGCTACCTAGACTAGAAGAAATTTTTATGACTGCAACAAAAATCAAATAAAACCAAGAGTTATCTTTAAAAATTTCCATCATCAAC